>NW_008337320.1:0-3676 GCF_000622305.1 Nannospalax galili | reverse complement strand
ATGCGATAATTTTGAGTTCTATAACTTAGATTTCTTGTAAATTGCTCTTAGGGAACATTGCTATGGAATTGCTGCTATTTTCGGGAGAGGGGCATATTTTCTTGGTTTATCACATTTTTACTATTTTCGGGATGGGCTCCGAGAATTTGTATTTAGTCTGTTTTCTGTCTTTTCCTGAGTTTTTTTATTCCAGGAGGATGGAATCCCAAGGTGAAGTTTCAGGCTGGGGGTCTTTGAGGTGTCTTGAGAGGACAGAAACCATGCTGGGGAATCTAGGTAGGGGTATAGGCTCTCTTACTAGGTCCAAGAGTGGTCTACTCCCAAAGCAACCCTGTAAAGTGGGTGTGTACTGAGTCCAGGGCTAGAATGACAGGTGGAGCCACTTGGTTGGATCTAGAGGTGTGTTGGAGGGGTGGGGTCTGAGTGGGTCAGGGACAGTCACCTGTGTCGGAATAGTGACCAAAAAAAAGAAAAAATACCCAGAATTGGGGCAAATTCAACTTGATTAGAAAAGGGGTGTGGCATGGGAGGAGTTGGAAGAATGAGGCACAGAACCTGGGGTGGAGTGGGCAGGGCCAAAGCAGAGGTGGAGAGGCTCCAAAATCTGGTGGACCCTGGGGCCTGGGGCCTGGGAAACTCCACTGAGTCCTAGGGAGCACTGCACTCAGGGGAAAAGGGTGTTGGGGAATGAGCAGCGGACTGAACATGACAGGGATGTGAAAGTTCCCCCCAGCCACAGGAACAAAGCAGAGCAGAGCATTTGGTGCAGAACGGATGTGGAGTGGGTCCCTGATGTACCCTCATGGTGGAGGAGAATCTGGACAGAACCTGAGGCTGTGAAAAAGACTACTCGTCATGTGATCAGCATGGAGTCAGAGTTGGGGATTCAGAGCAAAGCCAGGTCGATGAGTCTGAGGGGATCCTGAAAATTTGCTCCATTAACACAATGGAGTTCTACCCCATTTTATATTCCTTTTCAGGAAATCAAGGAATTTGTAGGTTAAATGAAAGAGGTCTTCTTGATTGGATCATCTGAAACCAGAAGACACACCCTAAATGTGGGTGTTACCTTCTGATGGCAGCCAGTATAGAAGGCCAAGGCAGAGGAGAATGCCAGGCTTCTTGCTGCCTGCCTTCTCTCTCGCTGGTGAGTTCATCTTGCTGCTGTAGACTGAGACTAGCTGATCTTTTGGAATTTGTCAGACCTTCAGTGCCAGATCGGGACTACTGAGGCATCGAGCCTTGTGGACTGAGCGACTACGGATTCTCAGCCTCTCCAGTGTGGTGCAGCCATTGTTGGACTGCTCAGACCCTATTCTGTGAGCAAGGCTGATAAATCTCTGTACAGATACATTCATTCTACCAGTTCTGTTTCTTTGGAGAACCCTGACTAATACACTATGCTTCTCTTAAAATGTGAAGTTTGGGGCTGGAGAGGTGGCTCAGTAGGTAAGAGTGCTTATTGTGCAAAAGCTGGAGTGCTCTTGTGCATGTCTGTTATCCTAGTGCTGAGGAAGGCAGAGATGGTAAGATCGCCAGGACTTTCTGGTCAGCAGCCTAGCTCCAGGCTCAGTGCCAGATCGGGACTACTGAGGCATCCAGCCTTGTGGACTGAGTGACTACGGATTCTCAGCCTCTCCAGTGTGGTGCAGCCATGGTTGGACTACTCGGACTCTATCCTGTGAGCTAAGCTGATAAATCTCTATACATATATATTCATTCTATCAGTTCTCTTTCTTTGGAGAACCCTGACAAACACAGAGTGTGGTACCAGGAGTGGTTCTAGAGAAACAGAATTGAAAGGATGAATATCTTTAATGGGCTTGTTGGTATTTGGAGCAGGCTCTCCAACTCAGAGTGGCAATAGAGAATCTCGCTCAGTCAACCAATTTCCAGACTTGAGACAGTTTACAGACCCAGAACCTCTTGAATGAAGGAAGGCTGGGTGCCCTTGAGGAAGGACCTTATCATAGTACTAAAGAGATATGCTGTTCACCTCTCACCCATACTTCACCAGAGGGACCTGTGGCCTTTTACTAGAGTATCTGTACACTGAGGTAAATGAAATAATCAGACTTTCCAGGGCCTATTGGATACTGGTTCTGAGCTGACACTGATTCTGGGAGACCCTAAAAAGGATTGTGGCCCTTCAGTTAAAGTAGGGGCTTACACAGGTCAGGTGATAAATGGAGTTTTGGCTGAAGTCTGACTGACAGTGGGTCCAGTGGGTCCCCGAACTCATCTTGTGGTTATTTCCCCAGTACCAGAATGTATAATTGGGATAGATATACTTAGGAATTCACAGAATCCTCCACACTGTTGCCCTGACCTGTGGACTGAGGGCTACTATGGTTGGAAAGGCCAAATGGAAGCCACTGGAATTGCCTCTGACAGGGAAAATAGTGAACAAAAAACAGTATCACATCCCTGGACGGATTGCAGAAATTAGTGCTACCATCAAGGATTTGAAAGATACAGGGGTGGTGATTCCCACCACATCACCCTTTAACTCTCCTATTTGGCCTGTTCAGAAGACAGATGGGTCATTTAGAATGACAGTTGACTATCGAAAACTTAATTAAGTAGTGACTCTAATTGCAGCTGCTGTACCAGATGTGGTTTCCTTACTCAAGCAAATTAATATGTCTCCTGGTACCTGGTATGCAGCTATTGATTTGGCAAATGCTTTCTTCTCCATACCAGTTCACAAGGACCACCAGAAGCAATTTGCTTTCAGCTGGCAAGGCCAACAGCATACCTTTATTGTCCTGCCTCAAGGGTGCCTCAAGGGTATATTAACTCTCCAGCACTGTGCCATAACTTGGTTTGAAGGGGTTTTGATCGCCTGACTCTTCCACAAAATATCACACTGGTCCACTATATTCATGATGTTATGCTGATTGGATCCAGTGAGCAGGAGGTAGCAGACAGTTTGGACTTGTTGGTTAAGCGTATGTGCATGAGAGAATAGGAAATAAATCCAACGAGGGCCTTCTACCTCAGTGAAATTTCTAGGAGTTCAGTGGTGTGGAGCATGCAGAGACATTCCTTCTAAGGTGAAGAATAAATTGTTGCATTTGGCTCCTCCCTCCACCAAGAAAGAAGCACAACGCTTGCTGGGACTGTTTGGATTCTGGAGGCAGCACATTCCTCATCTGGGTGTGTTACTACGACCCATATATCAAGTGATTCGGAAGGCAGCTACCTTTGAGTGGGGCCTGGAACAGGAAAGGGCCTTTCAACAGGTCCAGGCTGCTGTACAAACTGCTCTGCCCCTTGGGCCATATGATCCACCAGACCCAATAGTGCTTGAGGTGTCAGTGGCAGATAAAGATTCTGTTTGGAGTCTCTGGCAGGCCCCCGTAGGGGAATCACAGTGAAGGCCATTGGGATTTTGGAGTAAGACTTTGCCTTCATCTGCAGACAACTATTCTCCCTTTGAGCTCTTAGCCTGCTATTGGGCCTTAGTGGAAACTGAACGTTTGACAATGGGCCACTAAGTCACAATGAGACCAGAGCTTCCCATCATGAGCTGGGTGTTATCTGACCCCCCAAGCCATAAAGTAGCCCATGCACAACAATGATCCATTATCAAATGGGAGTGCTGTATATGTGATCGGGCTCGAGCAGGCCCAGAGGACACAAACAAGTTACATGAAGAAGTTGCCCAAATGCC
>NW_008337319.1:0-904 GCF_000622305.1 Nannospalax galili | reverse complement strand
CTCAAAGTGTTTTAGACCTGGCATTATCAAGTCAAATTAAAATCTCTAATTTCAATGAAGCAATAAGGTGCAGTCCTACTGATGGAGAGCGAGAATGACACAGACAGGGAAGGTGAGAAGGTTCCTTAAGATGGGAACAATTTGTTCCCAGGAGACACTGGTGGAGAGTGGCAGGAAAAAAGAGCCAACTGGGGGTGCACATCCAAGCAGGACCAACAGTGAGAATGGGAAAGAGAGGCTCCACTGACCATACTAGACCCTGGGCCCAGGGCCTGTTAAGTGGACTCTCAGCTCTGGGATCTTTCCCTTTCCAAACGGGAGCTGTATGCTGACTTCAGCAAAGCTGTGTGTTGCTTTTTTCCATATTTTGGTTTTCTGTCTCTCCCAGTCCATCTTTTGCCTGTTTCATGAACGAACGTGCCTATTCCCATGATGATCACCCCACCTGTTATAACATGGGTTCTTCTGGCCTCCTACAGAAGTTTATGAACAGGACTCCTGTGATCCTCTTGGGATCTCCATCTACTCTCTGTAGAGAATCAGATAAAATTCACTCTCACAGTTCTCAAGACCCTAATGAATAGCCAATACCTCTCACCTTTCTGAGATCTCTCATATAAACTTAAATTTTATGCAGTGTTTCCTTTATCCACCTCATGTCCTATAGAACACTGCCACTCACCTCAGGAAATCCACACTGACCCTGTTCCTACATAGAGACCTCTGAAATATTCCTGAATCAAGGGTAAACTGTCCTAAAAGTTACAAAGCACATCTTTACTGCAGTGCCAAAAGCTGCCTACCTGCTCCCAGGACAATGCTGACATCCTTGGACTCTGTACTGGGTCTGGGTATCTTAACTGCCTCATTACTACTGTCACACTCCTTACCTGCCATATGAAAA
>NW_008337318.1:825-2786 GCF_000622305.1 Nannospalax galili | reverse complement strand
TGCAATATGACTCCTCAATGTTCCATTGTGCCAACACAGTGTTCCATTGTGGCATCACAATGCTCTATGGTGCCATCACTATCCGCAATTGTGTCATTACCATTATCTGTTGTGTCTTCACCATGCTCAATATGCAAAGACGGTGCTCAATATCCCCTTACATTCCCCATGTGACATGACAAATCTCTTTGTTGTCATCACAATGTTATTATATGACTTCACAATGATCCATTATGACATCACAGTGCTCATTGTGAAATCACCATGCACAATTGTGATATGACCATCATCCACTCTGTCCTAACCATGTTTAACATGCAAACACAGGGCTCAATGTCCCCCCACAATCCCTGAATATGACATCACCATGTTACAATACGACTTCACATTGTTCTATTTTGACATCAAAATGCTCCAATATGACATCACAATGCTCCAATGTTCCATCACAATGTTCCAATGTGCCAAGAATATCGCCCCATGTGCCATTATACTGCTCCAATGTGCCATCATAATGTTATAGTATGACTTCACAGTGTTCCAGTGTAACATCACAATGCTCATTGTTACATTATTATGGGCAATTGTGTCATTACCATGATCAATCTTCTTGTCACCATGCTCAGCGTGCAAAGATGGTGCTCAATGTCCCCTCACAATCCCCCAATGTGACATTACAATGCTCCATGGTGTCATCACAATGTTACAATATGTCTTCAAAATGTACCATTGTGACATTACAATGCTCCATGTTGCCATTACAATGTTAAAATATCAGTACACAATGTTCCATTTCGACATCTCAGTGCTCCAATGCGCCAAGACTATTGCCCCATGTGCCATTATATTGCTCCAATGTGCCATTACAATGTTACAGTATGACTTCACAATTTTCCATTATTTTATCACTATGCTCCAATGTGACATCACTATTCCCCCATGTGCTATTATATTTCTCCAATGTGCCACTACAATGTTACACTATGAAATCACAGTGCTCCATTATGACATCACAAAGTTCCAATGTGCCAACACATTCTCCCCATGTGCCATTATATTGGTCCAATATGCCATCACAATGTTACAGTATGACTTCACAACGCTCCATGGTTTTATCATAATGCTCCAATGTGAGATAACAATGTTAAAATATGACTCCCCATATTCCGCTGTGACAAAACAAGGCTCCAATACGACATCACAATGCTCCAATGTGCCTTCACTAGGTTCCATCCTGTCATTACTATGATCCATTGTGTCGTCGCCATGCTCAATATGCAAACACAGTGCTCAGTCTCTCCTTTTAATGCCTCTATGTGACATCACAATCTTCCTTGGCGCCATCACAATGTTACTATATGACTGCGCAATGTTCCATTATGATATCACTGTGCTCATTGTAATATCGCTGCACAGTTGTGATATTACCATCATCCACTGTGTTGGAACCATGAAGGATATACCCACACGGGGTTCAATGTACCCCCACAATCCTTCAATATGACATCACAATGTTACAATATGACTTCACAATGTTCCATTGTGACTTCACAATGCTCCAAAATGACAACACAATGTTACAGTATGACTTCACAATGTTCCATTGTGACAACCCAATGCTCTAAAAAGATATCACAGTGCTCCAATGTGCAAACACTATCGCCCCATGTGCCATTACATTGCTCCAATGTGCCAACACAATGTCACAATATGACTTCACAATGATCCAATGTGACATTACA
Source organism: Nannospalax galili (assembly GCF_000622305.1). Lineage (NCBI taxonomy): Eukaryota > Metazoa > Chordata > Mammalia > Rodentia > Spalacidae > Nannospalax > Nannospalax galili. The sequence goes on along the minus strand of NW_008337318.1, from coordinate 1,044 downwards.
AGGCTCAATTGTGACATCATAATGCTCCAATATGCCATCACAGTGTTCAAATATGAATTCGAAGTGTTCCATTTTGAAATCACAATGTTCCTATGTGACATCACAGTGCTCAAATGTACTAACAGTAATGCCCGGTGTGCCATTATATTGCTCCAATGTGCCATCACAATGTTACAATATGACTTCACAATGTTCCTTTGTGACATCACAATGCTCCAA
>NW_008337318.1:0-257 GCF_000622305.1 Nannospalax galili | reverse complement strand
TGGCTTCAAAGAGTTCCATTTTGAAATCACAGTGCTCCTATGTGACATCACAGTGCTCCAATGTGCCAACACTATCGCCCCAGGTGCCATTTTATTGCTCCAATGTGCCATCACAGTGTTACAATATGACTTCACAATATTCCATTGTGAGATCACAAGGCTCCAAAATGACATTACAATGATCCAATGTGCCATCACAATGTTGTAATATGACTTCAAAATGTTCCATTGTGACATATTGATGCTCCCTCATGCCA
>NW_008337317.1:0-291 GCF_000622305.1 Nannospalax galili | reverse complement strand
CTAACCCAAATTCTAATCTACCCTAACCAAAACCTGAAACCAAAACTGAACGCGAACCGTAACAATAACCTTATCCCATACCCTAACACGAACATGAACTTTAACCCAAACCCGAACCCGAACCCGAACTCTACTCCTAACCCTAACCCGAACCCGAACCCTAATCCGAACCTGAACCCAAACACTAACATCAACCCCAACCCCAACCCTAGCTGCAAAACAATCCCCAGTTCCAGCCCAAGCCTGAGCCCCAACCTGAACCCGAACCTGAATCCTAGTCCTAGCCTTTGC
>NW_008337316.1:0-224 GCF_000622305.1 Nannospalax galili | reverse complement strand
GTGCCATCACAATGTGCATTGTGTAATTATAACCATCCATTGTGTCATCACTATGCTCAATATGCAAACACGTTTCTCAGTGACCACTCACTATTGCCCAATGTAACATCATAATCTTCCAATGCATCATCACAGTGCTTCACTGTGACATCACCATGGTCCAAAGTGTCAGTACAATGCTCAAAGAGACATCACAATGCTGACTGTGCCCTCACAAGGGCCCT
>NW_008337315.1:0-553 GCF_000622305.1 Nannospalax galili | reverse complement strand
TTAGAATTACTTTCATGTTTCATATGCCTGTTTATGTCGGTGGATCTCAATGGAGTAATTCTGCTTCACAGAGGACATATGCCGTATGTATGTATGTGTGTGTGTGTGTGTGTGTGTGTGTGTGTGTGTGTAAAAGCCAGAGGTTGATGTTAGACATTCTTCTAAATCATTCTTCACCTTATTATTTTGAACCTGGAACCCACTGATTCAGCTCGACAGGATGGTGAAAAAGCTCCAAGGATTTGCCTGTCTCTGACTCCCTAGTGTTGAAATACAGACTCACACTGCCGTACTTGTTTTAATGTGGGTTTAGTGACCAGACTCAGGACCCAGTTCTTAGCTTATAAGTGACAATTACATATTACCAACTTATTTAGTTTGTATTAAAAATTGTTTTTCTGCCAGGCATGATGGCACACGCCTTTAATCCCAGCACTCAGGAGGCAGAGGCAGGTGGATGTCTGTGAGTTCAAGGCCAGCCTGGTCTACATAGTGATTCCAAGACAGCTGGGACTACAGGGAGACCCTGTCTCAAAAAGACCAATAAATAAAT
>NW_008337314.1:176-684 GCF_000622305.1 Nannospalax galili | reverse complement strand
TAGAAGGAATGTAAATGTCCCAATCTTAATTGTAGCAATACCAACATCCAGGTCCACTGCTGTACATAATTAGGCCGCAAGGGCTCAGTCCTCAGTGTGGCAATGCTGAGAAAAAAGTTGGAGTTTAAAAGACAAGGCCTATAAGGTACCTAACCTGTCACTGGGAGACTGAAGGGATTAAGATTGTTTTAATGAGACCTTTGCATGAGAATCATAGAGAGTACTCCCAGCCCCTCTGCACTCTGTCTCTACTCCTGTCTCACCCAGTACTGTCTCACTCAAGACCCTGCCATTTGCTGTGATGGTGGTGACCAGAGGCCAATCCATCAGACTACTGCCTCTTGTCTTTAAACCTGCGAAGCAGTGAGCAACAGGAAACCACTCCATCTATATTACAATCATGAACATATATTCAACAAACTCTGGTGCACCCAACTTTATAAAAACAATACCACAGGACTTTAAGACCCAGATTAATCCCAACTCATTAATAGTAGGTGACTTCAAT
>NW_008337314.1:0-162 GCF_000622305.1 Nannospalax galili | reverse complement strand
TCAATAGGGCAGAGAGTTAACATAGAGACATCTGAATTAAACAATACCATATATCAAATGGACCTAACAGACATATACCAAGTATTCCACCCAAGCACCAAAGGAACTTTTTTTAGCGCCCCAAGGAACTTTCTCCAAAAGTGATCATATACTGGGGCACAA
>NW_008337313.1:0-247 GCF_000622305.1 Nannospalax galili | reverse complement strand
GGTGACACGACCATGTGCACATCAAAGAGAGCAGGTGACCTGACCATGTGCTCGTCAGAGAGTACAGGTGAAACGAGATCTGCACATGAGAGAGTGCAGGTGATGGGTGTAGGAGACACGACCATCTGTACGACAGAGGGGGCAGGTGACACGACCATGTGCTCATCAGAGGGGGCAGGTGACATGACCGTCTGCCCCTCAGAGGGGGCAGGAGACACGACCATCTTTATGGCAGAGAGAGGGCAGG
>NW_008337312.1:0-710 GCF_000622305.1 Nannospalax galili | reverse complement strand
AAATCATACAAATGGGCTCAAAGACATGACCCACATGGTCATCTAAATAGACGCAGAGAAGTCCTTTAACAAAATTCAACATGCATTTATGTTCAAAGTCCTAGAGAGAATTGGACTGGAGGGAACATACCTGAACATAATTAAAGCCATATGTAACAAACCCACAGCCAACATCATTCTAAATGGAGAAAAACTGGAAGCATTCCCATTGAAATCAGGAATCAGACAAGGTTGTCCACTATCTCCATTTCTTTATAACACAGAACTTGAAACTCTTGCAAGAGCAATAAGACAAGAGCAGGAAATTAAAGGAGTAATAATTGGAAAAGTAGAGATCAAATTATCCCTTTTTGCAGACGATATGATATCTGAGAGATGCCAAAAATTCCACCAGAAAATTCCTAGAAATTATTTACACGTTTAGTAAAGTGGCGGTTTACAAAATTAACCTACAAAATTCTGTAGCCTTTCTATATACAAATAACAAGCAATCAGAGAAAGAGCACATGGAAACATTCTTCTTCACAATAGCCCACCACCCAAAAAAAAAAATACCTTGGAATAAACCTGACCAGAGATATTAAAGAGCTCTACAATGAAAATTTTAAATCAATAAAGAAAGAGATTGAGGAAGAATCAGAAGATGGAAGGACATTTCGTGCTAATGGACTGGAAGAAATAATATTGTGAAAATGACCATCCTACAAAAA
>NW_008337311.1:0-847 GCF_000622305.1 Nannospalax galili | reverse complement strand
TCATTGTGCCATCACAAGGTGCCATTGTGTAATTCCTATGATCCATTGTGAAGTCACCATGCCCAATATACAAACACAATGCTCAATTTCCCCACACAATCACCCAATTTGACATCACAATGCTACAACGTGCCATCACAATGTTACAATATGACTTCACAATGTTCCATTGTGAAATCACAATGCTCCAATGTGCCTACACTATTGCCTCCTGTGAAATGATATTGCTCCAATGTGCCTTCAAAATGTTACAGTATGACCCCACAATGTTTAATTGTGACATCACAGTGCTCAATGTGAAATCACTATGTGCCTATTTGACATTAAAATGATTCACTGTTTCATAACCATGCTCAATATGCAGACATGGTGCTCAATTTCCCCCCACAATTCTGCAATATGACATCACAATGCGCCATGGTGCCATCACAATGTTACACCATGACTTGTCAGTGTTCCATTGTGACATCACAATGCTCCAACGTGCCAACAGTATCACCACATGTGCCATAATATTGCTCCAATGTGCCATCACAATGTTACACCATGACTTGTCAGTGTTCCATTGTGACATCACAATGCTCCAATATGACATCACAATGCGCCATGGTGCCATCACAATGTTATAGCATGACTTGTCAGTGTTCCATTGTGACATCACAATGCTCCAATATGACATCACAATGCGCCATGGTGCCATCACAATGTTATAGCATGACTTGTCAGTATTCCATTGTGAAATCACAATGCTCCAATATGACATCACAATGCTCCAATGTGCCATCAGTATGTGCAATTGTGTCATAATCATGATCCATTGTGTAGTCACCATTCATAATATGCAAAC
>NW_008337310.1:0-857 GCF_000622305.1 Nannospalax galili | reverse complement strand
ATATTTTTCCCCACTCTGTGGGTTTTCTCATCACTTTCTGGATTGTTTCTTGGGCTGTACAGAAGCTTTTTAGTTTAATGAGGTCACACTTGTTGATTTTTTACCTTAATTCCTGAGCAACTACTGTCCAATTTAGAAAATCCTTTCTGACACCTGTATCTTACAGGTTACTGCTAATGTTTTCTTCTAATAGTTTCAGGGTTTCCAGTTTCACATTGAGGTCTTTCATGTATTTGGAATTGACTTTTGTGCAAGGTGAAGGATTGTGCCCAGCACAATCTTGGGCAAAAAGAAGAATGCTGGGGGTGTCAACATATCAGATCTCAGATTATATTACAGAACTATAATCATAAAAACAGCGTGGTACGTTCCCCAAAGTAGACAACATGTAGATCAATGGAACAGAATATAAGACTCAAACATGACTACATGCAATTTCAGCCACCTGATGTTTGAAAAAGGTGCCAGGAACACACAATGGAGGAAAGATAGCATCTTCAACAATTGGTGCTGGCAAAACTGGATCTCTGCCTGAAGAAGAACGAAATTGTACCCTTATCTTTCACCCTGCACAAAGTCAAATCCAAATGCACCTAAGGCCTCAATATGAAACCTGAAACTTGGAAACTGCTAGAAGAAAACAGGCAGCACCATCGAAGAATGTGTCTAAATCAGACACTAAGGTCAACAATCCATAAGTGGGACCTCATTAAATTAAAAAAGTTTCCATACAGCAAATGAAACAACTAAGGAAGGGAAGAGGATACCCACTGAGTGGGAGAAAATCTTCACCAGATACAGATTTGACAGAGGATTAATATCTGGAATATACAAAGAACTCAAAAAAGAAAGAAAGA
>NW_008337309.1:0-261 GCF_000622305.1 Nannospalax galili | reverse complement strand
GTGGAAACGAATGAACAGAAGCATTTTGTGTTAAAACCCGTTTCCTAAGTAATGTGTGCAAAAGTGTATTACCATCAGTGTCATTCACTTTTCTTTAAGAAATATATGTGTCGCTTGTGTATCTAAGTGCTTGCGTTCTGTACAAAGAACAGCAGTTCTAACAATATGTTTATAACAGTGAAAACGAATGAGCAGATGCATTTTGTGTTGCAACCCGTTTCCTACGAATTGTATGCAAAAGAGTATTGACATCGTTGTCAC
>NW_008337308.1:0-483 GCF_000622305.1 Nannospalax galili | reverse complement strand
AGTATTAAATGTTTGCAGTATAGATTTTGTCCAAGGAGCATGAATGCCATCCTCATGTACAGCCTGGCACAATTCTTTAAGTTCTATGGCTGGGAGCGGGTACCAGGCTAGGGGGTGTTGTCTGGTTATTTGTAAGTTAACAGGAAAAGCCTCTATCAGTGGGTTTTGGGGGTCCTGAGACCGCTGAGGCTGGAAATTTTGAGGCTGGCAACTTTCATTATCCCTAAGGTTACACAGCTGCTCTGTAGGGCATGTCACCACAGGGGGTGGAGGTGCCGCACCGCAGGGCTTGGAGGCAGCCGAGGTGAAGGGGGAGGAGAATTTACCTGAGAATCTTTGGAAGCTTTTGAATCTGCTACTGGGCAGTCTGTAGGGTTTTTTTTTTTATCACTTTAAAACTCTCTTTTATTATTTTCTGTTGTTTGTAAGCTCTCCTCAATCCTAGGTGGGTTTTTTAAGCATTGCTGGATGGCTGCCATAATT
>NW_008337307.1:269919-270524 GCF_000622305.1 Nannospalax galili | reverse complement strand
GTTCCTCAGGGGTCACATGGGCTTGGGTGGAGCCCCTGGCTCCTTCCTTTTCCCAGTTCTGCCTAAGTGAAGATAAGTCAAAGGTCCTGCTCAACCACGGTTGGCTTTGCTTGGAAGCATAGAGAAAATGATCCCTCTGTGTTGACCCTCCTCTTTGTAGACTGGACACTGGTTTAAGTCCATCTGGTGGGGTCTCCTTGTCCTTCCTGATCAAGAGGACAGGGGACCTACCACAATTACAGGACATTTTGAGAGATTCTCATAGTCCCCTGGAATTAGTCGCCCTAGGAGGGCAAGGAGCAAAAACTGTCCTTTATGTCCCTCAGACCAAATTACTATAGGCCTCAAGGTATGTCTGTTTAACATCCAAGAAGGTTAATTCCTCCAGTCTGGTACTTTTAATTTTCAGTCCAATCTATGAAAGCCTGAAGAGCCTGGATCAAGCATTCCCAGGTTTAAATGACCACAGATGCCAACCCAGACTTCTATACCCAGCCAAAATGTCTATTATAGTCGAAGGGGAAAGAAAAATCTTTCATGACATAAATAGGCTGAAGGAATTCATGTCCACAAAACCAGCCCTTCAGAGACTTCTGGAAGCAATG
>NW_008337307.1:266132-268542 GCF_000622305.1 Nannospalax galili | reverse complement strand
AAGCTCCAGTTTCAGGTGATTTGATGCCCTCTTCTGCCCTCCATGGGCACTGCATGCATGTGGTGCACATACATACATTCAGACAAAACACTCAAACACATGACATTTTTTTAAAAACAAAAGAAAAGAAAAACTAAAACTAAGTCCTACCTAGACAAAAAAAAAAAAAAAAAAAATAAAAAGAAAATTTTTAAAAACCCTATATGCTACTAAATTTGAAAACCTAAAAGAAATGGATGCATATCTAAAGGCATGGGAACCACCAAAACTAAACCAAGAAGAGATTAACAGCTTAAACAGACCCGTATCACAAAAAGAAATTGAAACAGTAATACAAAACCTCCTGACTAAAAAAAGCCCAGGACCAGATGGATTTAGGGCAGAATTCTATTAAAAATTTAAAGAAGATGTACATCCAATACTACTTAATTTACTCAAAAAGAGAAATGGAGTGAGAACTTCCAAATTCCTTCTATGAAGCCAACATCACTCTAATACCAAAGCAGGTAAAGAAACAACCAAAAAAGAAACCTATAGACCCATATCCTTAATGAACATAGATGCAAAAATTCTCAACAAGATACTTACAAACCTCATACAGATATCGTATTTTTATTATAAATAAATGTTCATTTAATATTTATTATTATAAATTTGTATGTGAAAGATTACTGGATCAAAGGGCTAGCATCTCATTATCCCATGTGTTACACATTACAAGTTGTACATCAAAATGTTTTATCTATTACATTGTCACTAGATATGCCTGAACTAGCCAGGCCATGGGCGTTCCCACTAAAAATTTGTTGAAGGTAAGATGGAATGCTAGCAATGTATTGTAAAGATTTAGAAAGTAGCAGCAGTCTTTTTCCGATGTACTAGCAAAAGATTATCTTTATGTACCTGTAGTTTCTAGATCATTCTTTGAAATTATTAGGAGAAATGTTTCCTTATTAAACAAATCAAAATAAAAGAGTTATATACCTATTACAAAACTTTAGAACAAAAACAACTAATTTTTTACAGATAAATTATGCACCCTATGCAAAACACAATTTATGATGACACATGCTGTTTTAGAAGTTTCCTGAATTTCTTTTGACTATCATACAGTATGTGAAACTCATTCTGTCTGTGGATTTCAGTCTAAGAAAACAGTGTGTTGAGGTTTTTATAAAGAAAATGATCTTATTTTTCAAAACTCTGATCCCAAAATAAACACTAGGGTATATGAGAATAGTTTTAATTTTATACAGATGGCAAAAAATAAGAAAATGAATAAAACTCAAAACAATAGTTTTCTTTGATTTAAGAAGCAAGGAAATAGGATTAATGAAAAGGGATGCCAGGTTCACTCTACCTACAAAGATTTATTCATTTTATCATATAATATTAAAGTAAATGTGGCACAAGGATAAGTCTGTTGACCGTGAGCTGTAGGTGAAGACACATCTGTTACGGTAGCATCAGTACATGTACCTGCAACAAAACAGCTGCCACGGTATCAGGGTAAAGGAGAATCCGTCTTACCTCAGTTCCTCACCCTCCATGACTGGCTCTGATCCCAGTCCAGAACTCGCACATGTCCCCAGCACAGATTCTGACATCGAGTCACCATCAAGTTCTGTTAGAATGAAAGCCCAAACAAGCTGAGCTTACCTTGGTGTCTATCTGTGTTGGATAGCTTTAGTGTCAACTTGACACATCTGGGTTGAGGGAGCCTCATTTGGGGAATTGCCTCCATAGGACTGGCCTGTGGCCTTGTCTGTGGGACATCTTCTTGATTGTTGAGTGATGTGGGAGGGCCCAGCCCACTGTGGGTGGTGCTACCCCTGGGCAGGTGGCCCTGTGGAGAGCAAGCCTGTAAGCAGCGTTCCTCCATGGCCTGTGCTTCAGCTCCTGCCTCCAGGTTCCTGCCCTGAGTTCCCTGATGAACTGTGACCTGGGAGATGTAAGCCAAATAAACCCTTTCCTCCCCAGTTTGGTATTGGTCAGAGTATTTTGTCACAGCAGTGAAGAAACACACTAGGACACTATCTAAGGCTGCTCAAGTTTGAAGTTGCAAACTGCTCTTATTTACAAACATGTATACATATTTCGCACTGAGTCACCTACCTTAGGGACAAGATTGCCCCTTTAGGTTTCATACTGTCTGGAGATAACACTTCACTGCTTAGAAGTTCAGATATTGCAATAGTTTCCTGAACACCTAAGATGAGGTCATTTGCTTTATACTATTTCTGTTTTTCATTCTTTTATTTAAACTGAAATTACCCTTAATCAAACATTTAAATTAATAAATTCTAGTTTATATTTTTAAAGATCTCTTGTCTAAAAGATGCACCTTTAAAACTTGATCAGTGTTAACCTTAATTTTATTTTTATAAATTCAGCTATTCAAGTTTAAGGA
>NW_008337307.1:260217-265938 GCF_000622305.1 Nannospalax galili | reverse complement strand
TCAGATTTAACATATTTAGTAACACACTCCAGAGCAAGAATACATCTCTTTCACAAGTGGGTGCAAGATTCTAGGTTCACAGTTGAGTTAATACAGTTATACAATATTGAACTAGGTATAAGCCTTGTAAGACATAAAATTGACTGAGTTTTTAACCTTTAAAAAAGATCTCCATTTCATTTAAATATATACTGCTTCTTACAGAAAGACTCATTGTTTTTGCTACTAACAATGAGATGTTGGCACATGTATCTCTAATCTGTATGTATTTGATTATTACAAGTCATAGTCGGTTGCACTCAGATCCTTGGCACCTGTGTATGTCTATAAAGTCATCAGGTAGATTTCATCGGTAATGTTTATCACCTGTACTAGTTAACGTGCCATAAATTTTTATGCTTCCTCCTCAAATATAATTCATTTTTAAAAATTTGTTGATTTTTTTGTGTATATATCACACAGAACATCCTAAACCCAACTTTTAATGATATATATTTTAAGAAAACAGAGCAGACAATTGAAATAGGTACATTTTCTTTCTTTATAAATATTTGAGAATTTCATACAGTGTATTTGAATCATATTACGCTCTCTTTTCACAACTCCATGCAGATCCACTCCCCCTTTCCTACTTACGCAAATTTGTGTCTTCTTCTCTAAAAACTCATTGAATGCAATTTGTCCTCCATATACAGTTGGATGTGAATCCATCCAGTGGATGGTGCCACAACCTTAGGGGAACCTGTCTTCCTTCTCCCAGCAGTTATCAGTCACCAATGGCTCCTCAGCTAGGCTTCATGCCCACCTCCCTTCTCCATCCTAGAATTTTGTCTGCTTGATCTTGCCCTGGTCTTGTGCATGCTGTCATATGTGAAATTGCCCTGTTGTGTCTGGAAAATGTTCACTTTAGTTACTCCTGGCTCCTGGCTCTTAAAATTTTTACACTTCCTCTTCTAAGATACTCCCTGAGCTTTTAGGGGGGTGGTGTGAAATAGATGTTCCATTTAGGTCAGAGCAGGCCTCAATCTCTTGTTCTCTGCACCTTCCCCAGCTGTGGGTTTCTGTGTTATCACCATTTACTGTAAATGGGAGTTGAAAGATGCACTAACCTATGGGTATAATAAGTCTTTACGAGTCAGCTTGATACTATGTCCAATTAGTATAATAATAGTACTGGGATCTCCCTGAGGGTCTATGACCTGTCTAACCACAGGTTCTATGCACTGATAACAGTGCCAGGTATGGACTGCATCTCATGGAGTGGGCCTCAAATCCACTCAGAGAATCGTTGGTTACTCTGATGACGTTCTTGCCACCCCTGCACCAGTGGGCTCCCAGATTTTGCAACTGGGTAAGATTAATGATTACTTTTCTCTCCTGGTAGCATGCATAGCACTCCTCTGGACTCTTAAAGCTAGCCGGTAGAAATGCAGCTTTGAGGTCATTACCAGCTTAATTTCTCTGTGTTGTTGGACTCAAGCACGTGTTCTCAGCAACAGGGTCTTGCTGTAAAGCTCTGGAGGGTAACTATGAGCAACAGCAATAGCCTCTAATGTTTGGACTGCAGGAACTCTCAGGCCAACCACTCCAAAAGGGGTAACTGATTCATGGCAATGAGCTTTCTGTGTGCTAGTCTTTGTGTCTAGTAGGGGCATTATCACTTAGAGTGACGCTCCATTTAAACTCTTTCTATGTATGTGTATTATCTGTTTTAGGAGGCTTCTGTAGTATTATGTCTCTGTATGACTTTTTCAAAGGGTCTTTAGTGTTACTTTTCCCTCCCTATACACCATCTTCCACCCTGACTTTCCATCTCCCACCCTGTTTAACCCTTCCTGTTCCATTATTCCCCTTTCACCCATTGTAACACTGTGTTCTACGTCCCCTACCCTGTAAGTCCCACTCCCATGACCCCTTACTAATTTCCTGACCTCTATAGGCATTTTCTGGGCATTATTCAGCATTTAAGTCTTTAGTTTTTGCTTTATATGTATATTTATATATATTATCTATCATTTTTGTTTCATGTACATGACTGTATTACCTGCATATTTGTAGGTGCACCCACATTGTGTGCCCAAGGAGATCAGAAGCGGGCATCAGATCCCATGGAACTGGAGTTACAGACTGTTGTTAGCCACCATGTGGGTGTTGGGAACTGAACCTGGGTCCTCTGCAAGAGCAACCAGTGCTCTTAACTGATGAATCATCTCTCAAGTCCCTGAGTTATATTTTTTAAAAAACTTCTTCTATTATTTTTATTTTATGTGTATGTGTGTATTGCTTGCATGTGTGTAAGTATACCCATGTGGTGCAAAGCCAGCAGAGGCCAGAAGAGGGCATCAGATTTCCTGGAATTGGAGTTGCAGATGGTTGTTAGCTGCCATGTGTGTGCTGAGAATCCAACCCATGTTCTCTGGAAAACAGCAAGTGTTCTTAACCACTGAGCCATCTCTCCAGCCCCTTGCTTTATATTTTGGAAGCCCAAGTGCACATTTGTAAACAGCCACATCTTGCTATTTTACTGACCTCTTATCATAAAATTTCATTTTTCATTATAGATCTTAAAGTTCCTTTTATCGGATATAGATACAGCCATTGCAGTTGACTTATGGTGATGGATTTTAAAATATATTTTGCAGGTGTAAATAGTGAATAATTTTGAAAGAAACCTAGTTTCCCCTATGTGATAACACAGAACATTGTAAAGGACAAAGTTTATAAGTATGCTGTCTTATGACCAAATTAGCTGGCTTCTGGGAATTCTCCAGGGAGGCAAATCAGTGCTGTGTTTTGCCTTTCCTGTTAATCTAGGGGGAAAGTTGTTTCTCATTGTCACCACAAGGTGTCAGGAGAGTCAATGGTACACAATCTCTGCAAAGGACTAGCTACCCTGTCATCTCTGCAGCAAAGAAAAAACAAGTTAACTATAGAGTCTGGAACTATTTAGAGTACCCAGAGTTTCCTAAAGAAGTGAAAACTTTGGTTAAAATGAACAGGTTTAAATGTCCAGATGTGGTGTTTGGGCTCTCTCTCTCTCTCTCTCTCTCTCTCTCTCTCTCTCTCTCTGTTGCTAGCTCGCTCGCTCGCTTGCTCTCTCTCTCTCTCGCTCTCCTATATCCTTTCAAGTAGAAATAGTCATTACTGAGTGCCCAAATAGCATTTGGTTTATATGTAAAAGTGCCCTGTATAGTACTTTTTAATTCTGCCCTTTTCCTCCTATTTACTAAAAATTTCTTGAAGCCAATAAATGTCAATAAATGCCTAGTGTCCACTGGGGGAGGGTTTAGACAGTTCTTAAACCTTGCCTGATCTGGAGTCACTCTCTTGCTTCCTGTGCCCGCTTGAAGACATGAGAGCTTATCTTCCACTCCTCCTCCAGCCACCTCTCTGCCATGCCTCCCCACTATTGCCATGATGGACTCTTGCCTCTTTGGAACTCTAAGCTCAAATAAACTCTTCCTTCTATAAGTTCCCTTGGTCATGGTGTTTCTATCACAGCAACAGAAAAGTAACTAATACATCTTGGAAATACCTTCCAGATTTCGACTAGAAAAATGAGCAGGTATGGTATGCATAGATGGTCTGATGCAGTGACTGACCATGCCACAGTGGGCCAGGGCCTGGAAACATGAAAAGATACTTCAAAGAGACTGAACTCCCAGTGTGTGTGTGTGTGTGTGTGTGTGTGTGTGTGTGTGTGTGTGTGTATGGTGCTGACATAGTTTATCAAAATTTGTTATGTTTGGGGGTCTCAACTGAGGAGTAGTAACTCTAACAAACTCTAATGAATCAAAAGCAAATTGTTGACCTCTGTGTATTCCAAACAGGAAGGCAAAAACAGTGTAACCGTGTTCAAACCTTCTATATTAAGAACTTGTTTCTATTTTCCCTATGCCTTAGGCAAACTGAGAAATAATTTTGTATTTCTTTTTTATCCATATTTATCATTCTCAAACTTCAAACTTAAAATTCTAAGGGGAATATTTTAACTAATTCAGCATTCTAAATATTTATTTGAAATTTGTGTTGGCTTGTATCATTGTATTTCCTGTATTTTTGTTTTACAAAAACAAAACTCTTTCACGCATGGATTAACAATCTAGATATTGGGATTTGAGAGAGGTCTCAGCTGTTAAGTGTGCTTACTGCTCCTACAGAGGACCAGGATTCCGTTCCCAGCCCCCACATCAGGTCGCTCACAACCACCTATAATTCCAATTCCAGTGGATCTGGCATCTTCTGTCCTCTGTGGGCACCTGCAGGCATGTGGTGCACATGAACTCAAGCAGGCTCACAAACATGCACCCACAAGTAAAAAGAATAAATAAATCTCTTAGAAATCTGTCTAGATAGTATTATATAAGTCATTGGAAATATCATAACTCAATTTAAATATAATACAAATGAAACATGGTATTGTATTTTAGTTATTTCTGACATCTTACTATAATACCAAGAATTTTATTTTTTATTTATTTATTTATTTATTTTTGGTCTTTTTGAGACAGGTTCTCCCTGTAGCTCTAGCTGTCCTGGCACTCACTATGTAGTCCAGGCTGCACTTGAACTCACAGAGATCCACCTGCCTCTGCCTCCCAAGTGCTGGGATTAAAGGCGTGCGCTACCACGCCTGGCTTATACCAAGAATTTTATATGACCTTTTTTACAATTAGAAATGTACTACCTTAAGGCTAGAGTGGTGACTGCTCTTGCAGAAGAACTGGGTTCAGTTCACAGCACTGACATAGTGGTTAACAATCATTTGTAACATCAGTTCCACAGGGTCTGCCACCTTTGTCTGTCCTCCATTGTCATTGTACACATGTGGTACACTTACACACATGCAGGCCAAACACTCATACACAAAACAAATAAGTAAATAATATGAGAATAAAATATTCTGCAAAATCCAATTTGGAGAAAGAAACAAGTTAGTATAGAGACTTGTAGGGCTTTGTGTGAATCTGATTTGTATTATGAATTAGCAAAGAAGCCTAGGGATGATTTTGCCTAGTTATTGTACTCTATGAACAATTTTGTTTTCATTTATTTATATATTTAAAACCCTAAGTTGACACAATTCCAGTTGCACCTTAACTTGGAGACTTTAAGGTTCTCATTATAATCAAGTCTTTCATTTGGTGCATGTGGTAGTTTGAATGAGAACTGTCTCTTACACGCTCAAGGATTGGAACACTTTGTCCCCAGTTGTTGGTGTTTTGGGGGAGGTCATGGAATCTTTTTTCTTTAAATTTTTAAAATTTTTAAATTTTTTTCAGTTTATTATTTATTTAATAACCGCTTACTTAGAAGAAGCATTTCACTACAACAGCATTGACATATTCAATAACAATTTTCTGAGCTAAGATGCATCTTTTTCAAAACTGGTTGTGAATTTTTAGGTTTACAATTGAATTATTACAGTTATACAATATTTTACTCAGTCTAAACCCAATAAGACATAAAATTAAATGAGGTTTTAACCTTTAAAAAAGATCTTCATTTCATTATTAAAATACACAGTTTCATACAGAAAAATTCTTTTTCAATGCAATTGACATTGGATGTTCGCACATGCATTTCTAATCTCTAAATATCTGATTATTACTAGTCACTGTTGGTTACTTTCTGAGCTTCTAGGCATCTGAGCATGGATATAAAGTCATCAGGTAGATTTCAATGGTAATGTTTTTCACATCTACTAATTATTGTTTTTTA
>NW_008337307.1:245802-259430 GCF_000622305.1 Nannospalax galili | reverse complement strand
ATTATTATAGACCTCAAAGTATGTCTGTTAAACACCCAAGAATGTTAGTTCAGCCTCAGTTGTTTAATCTCCATGTGTTCATGTGGTGACTAGGGCTTCTTCCAGTGTTGATTGTAAGCTTTATTGCATTGTGCTCTGATAAAATGCATGGAATTATTTCAATTTTTTTGTATTTTTTTGAGGTTTGTTTTGTGGCCCAGTATATGGTCAATTTTGGAGAAGGTTCCATGGGGTGCTGAATAGAAAGTATGTCCTTTGGTGCTTGGGTGGAATACTCAGTAGATGTCTGTTAAGTCCATTTGATATATGATATTGTTTAATTTAGATGTCTCTTTGTTAACTCTCTGCCTTGATGACCTATCTAATGGGGACAGTGGAGTATTGAAGTCCCCTAATATTACTGGGTTGGGATTAATCTGGGTCTTAAATTCCTGTTATATTGTTTTTATTAAGTTGGTCACACCAGAGTTTGGGAATATATGTTCCTGATTGTAACATCTTCTTGTTTCTTTGATCAGAACTAAGTGGCTCTCTTTATCTCTTGTGATTAGTTTTAGTTTAAAGTTTGTTTTGTCAGATATTAGAATTGCAATGCTAACTTTTTTCTTAGTGCCTTTGGCTTCATATATTTTTTCCATCCTTTCACCTTAAGATAGTGCTTGTCCTTGAAAGTGAGATGAGTTTCTTGCAGACAACAAAAAGATGGGTTTTGTTTCTTAATCCATTCACCTAGTCTGTGTCTTTTGACTGGGGAGTTCAGTCCGTTAATATTTAAAGTTATTAATGAAAGATGTGTATTGAAGCCTGTCATTTTTATTTCTGTTTACATTCTTGATATAGCTGTACTTTTCCACAGTTGTACCTACATTGAATTTCTTTCCACAACCCCTTGGGTATATTCATTCCTTTTTTCAGCACTTTGTATTGCTTCCAGAACTCTCTGAAGGGCTGGTTTTATGGACATAAATTCCTTCAGCCTATTTGTGTCATGGAAGATTTTTCTTTCCCCTTTGACTATAATAGACATTTTGACTGGGTATAGTAATCTGGGTTGGTGTCACGGTGCAGTGACCACAAACCAAGCCTGAAGGGCTTGGGGACCCCGACGGATAAAAATCAAGACACAGGAGATGCAGAAGTCTATGTGCCAGTGTATGTTTATTGTGAATTAAAGCATGCTTATATAGGAATCAGATCTGGAGTAACCAAGGAATAACTAAGGATACATCACTAAACAGAAAGAACCAGGGAATAAAAAAGGATACATTACTTTACCACCAAGAATTACGTTACTTCACCAACCGAAACTCCCCCTACATTGACAGTATCCAAGATTCAGCTACATAATATTTATACTATCTTAGATATAAGGTGTACTGTTTGTGATTACTCTTAGCAACTACTATAATTCATTATTTCTACACAGAAACCAAGCTAAGGGTGCTGAGAAACTCCAATGCCCATAAACTGAAACAGAACTCTTTGGTTATGTTTCCAAGACTGCCAATTAATCAGGGAAGCATAGCCTGAGAGCAGGGAAACTCCCAAGGTGGAAGCATTCTTTCTCCAATGCTTAAGTCAAGGCAAGCTGCCACAGCCTAATGTAGCAATGGCTGTGCCCATAATAATAATAGCTCCCAACAGGTTGGCATCTGTGGTCCTTTAGAACTAGGAATACTTTGGTCTAGGCTCTTCTGGCTTTCATAGTTTACACTTAAAAGTCAGCTGTAATCCTAATGGGTTTTCCTTTATATGTGGCTTGTTGTTTCTCTTTTGCAGCTTTCAGTATTGTCTCTTTGTTCTGTATGTTTAGTGTTTTTACTATGATGTGTTGTGGAGAGTTTCTTTATGGTTCTGTCTGTTTGGTGTTCTATATGCTTCTTGTATTTGTATGGGCGTGACTTTCTTTAATTTGGGTAATTTTCTTCTACAATTCTGTTAAAGATCTGGTCCATGCCATTATCTTGGGATTCTTCTCCTTCCTGTATGCCTATGATGCATAAGTTTGGTTTTTTTATGATATCACACAATTCCTGCATATTCCATTCTTGTACTTTCTTAAATTATTCATAATCTTGATATTTTGTTTTCCATTTCATTCATCCTAATCGTGATGCTTTCTCCTGTCCTTTCTAATTAGCTTACTGAGTGTTTCACTTCCTTCTTCATTTCAGCCTGAGTAGTCTTCAATATTTCTAGCTCTTTTCTGAATTCATTCAGAAGTTTATCCCTATCTTCCTTCAGTTCTTTGTTTGTGCGTTCTTTGAATTCACTGAATTCTTTTACCATCTTTATAATTTTTCTTTTGAGTTCCATGTCCTGCATTATCTCTATGGGGTTCTCATTGTACTCCTCTAGAGGACTATTGGTATTTGGTGGGGATATATTATTTTGGTTTTTCATGTTATTATTTTTTCTCTGTGATTTTGACATGTGAATTTTTTTTGCAGCTTCTGATTCTTGTGTGAGACTCATGCTTTCAAATTTCAGTCTCCCTTTTTTGTAAACTTTACATGCCTTTGTGTTTTACGTTTTGGGCATGAAAAGTTGGTTCATCTAAACTTCGGTTCTCTCTTTTGATTTTATATTGGAGTGGCCAGATTGCCTTTGTCTTCAGGTGTTCCCACAGAGGTCAAAGTCAGATGAGGATCAGATAGTCTCAGGCTTTCTCCTAAGGTCTGGATCCCTCCAGGAAAGATTTTGGCCTTAGTAATTTGGGGGTTGGAGTGGCCTGGGAGTGGAGTCCAGGAAATATTCTGCTCTTGGGCAGCTAGTAGCCATGCCATCCAGAAATGCAAAGGGAGATGGAGGCAGGAAGAGACCCTAAGGGCTCCTGGGGACTGCACTGAAGAACCGGGTTGGTCTGGATGCAAAGGATCAGGAAACCAAAAGGTCAGCCCCAGTGTCTAGGAAAAGAGCCTGGCAGGTTGTGCAGCCCAGGGAAGAAGAGGGAGGTGAGGGTGGGACCAGGCCCAGAGGGTTCCTGGGAACCTAGAGAAGGAACTGGGTCCGTCTGGATGCAAAGGATCAGGAAGCAATGGTGGTTCCCCTTGTGTCTGTGGCACCAAGACAAGGAATGGGACAGCACCCAGGCTAGGAGGAGAGACTGGCAGTGGAGATGGGAGGGTGGATGAGGCTGGGGGAGTCAAGGAGCAGAGGGCATGATCGACTTACCCAGGAGGGGGGATGTTGTGCAGGCCCAGGGAAGCTGAGGGGGATGAGGGAAGGACCAGGCCCAGAGGGCTCCTGGGGACCTCGAGAAGGAACTGGGTCTGTCTGGATGCAAGGGGTCAGGAAGCAGTGGTGGCCCCTGGCTGAGAGGTCAACCCCAGGGAAAGAGGCTGTTGCATTGTGCAGCCTGGAGAAGCAGAGGGAGGTGAAGGAGAGATCAGGCCCAGAGGGCTCCAGGGAGAGAGGCTGGTGGGTTGTGCCTATTCTTTATTTTTTATCACCGTAGACAGTAACAGGCTTCCTTATGGTATTTTCATACATATACTCTTATTTGATCTTCCTGCTCCCTCTGCTCCTCTCCTTCATCTGTTTGTCCCCCATCCACATTTGGATCTTCCACACCCAGTGTTCCCTCCTTGTACTTTTGTATCTCAAGTGTTTTATTATTCTCCCCTCCCCTCTCCTTAAAGCCTCTTTTTCTTCTCTCATGGGACATGTTCTAGTTGCCTGAACCCTCTCCACACTCTGTGCTATATTACTGCCCGTATGCAAAGATCAAAACATGGATTAAAAAATACTCATGTTGTTGGCTATTAAATGTATGATTTATTTGTTCAGCATCTGATATCCTTATAAACAACCAATGAAATGAGTTGTAAAGTTCCTGGGGAAAAAAAAAACAGATCTTGCATTTATGCACACAGATGTTGTATGGACAACCTGGTGATTTTCCAAGTGGGGCCTGGCACTGTATGTAGTCAGTGTAGGTTTTCTGGAACATTTTTTTCTTGGGTCACTGGTGGGATCAAACCTCCTTGAAATGATGGAGGAGATGCTGCTTCTGCCATGGAAGGATTTGATGGTATAATTACCATAACCTGTGAAATCAACCAGAAAACCACTGTCATCAACATACCTTCACCTGCCTATAAATACCAGCATATGCTCTTTCAGTTGGACTGAATTACATTCATATAGTGGGATTCTTTCTCAGGCATTTCTTAAATCAGGATAGGTCTGGGATATACAGTCCATGGCTGAGCTTGACCTGAGAAGCCAATGCCTGCTGCTGAATTTCAGAGTGCAGCAACTTTGCATATGGATGGTGCTGCCAATGAGTTGGGTGAACTGAAGGGAAGGCTCTGTAGTCAGTGGACATCACACTGGACTTCTACCATAGGGAATATGGAGCTCTTTTTCAAATGAAAGAATAGAGATAATAATAGCATATCAAAATCATGGCTTTCTTGTCTGTGTAGAAAGCAGGGACAAAACTACACTGGTACAGAAGGGTAGACTGATCATGAAATTAAAGTAAATCCTGGTTCTTCTTCCACAAACTCAGGGTGGCATGGAGTTGACAAAGGAATTATGAGAGCTGGGAAGACTTAGAAGCGTGGTGATCATATGCCCTGAAGCCACTGTTGTGTGTGTGTGTGTGTGTGTGTGTGTGTGTGATTCACATTTGTCATCTCAGAGTAGAAGGATCACAGATTTAAATATTAAGATATGAAGCTTACTAAAGAATATGTTCCACCCCTACTTTACTCAAAGAAAATGCAAAATAATTGATAACCAGATAAATCCACACTTTTAGGGTCTTCTAATGCAAAACCCATCAGTAATATTCATGCTGTTATAATTTATCACTTACTTGTGGGTACAAGCCACAGAATTGTATGATATGGTGTTACTTTGGAGCCCCCGAAGAAGACAAAAAGGTACAAAGGATGTAAATACCACCCAATGATCTAGACTGTTATAATTTTATTATTGAGTATGAGAAGTATGTTCCTGGGCATGACATGTTAGAACCTGTGGGTAAGGAATCTAATTAATGCTCAACTCCTGAGTTCTGCTAGCCACCTTCTCATTGTAGAACCCTCAGTGCTTGGACGGTAGACTGGTATATTCTTCCTAGGGCCTTTTCCTTGGCTGTTCTCTTTTTCCACTTCCCACTTATCCATCTCTGGTTATGATGTACTTTCTGTGTAGGACCTGGGAGGATGTGCTGTAGGTCTCAAGGTTAGACGTTAGTCAGGCGTGCACCAACTGGCAGATGAATTTGATGCCTGACATTCATTTGTTCAGTAGCCCAGGGAAGGTTAACGTGATAGGATAAAAGAGTAACATCTGGTGATCTCTGAGGATTCCTGGAGAAATGTTCCATGATCCAGAATGGGAGGGTAAGGCCTGGGATAAAAGTTTTCTTCAGCCATGTGGAGCTAAAAATCCAAAATGACTCTACTTATGAGGGTAGATAGAACTTGTGGACAAGGTGGATATCCGTCCTTTGAGTGGACTGTGACAGTATCAACAGTGATAGTACCTTACATGAACTATCTTAAGCACATGAATGTGAGTCTTGCAAAATAGCCTGGAAGGACTTGAGATCATTTTTCCTTTGGCCCACAAAGAAGACACACATTGTTATGAGTTCCTGCATAGGGAGGAAATTAATCCTTCCACCTGAGCATGGAAGAACATTAGAAACTGCGGATGAGAGCACAGCCCAGCCACCTCCATGAATGAAAGCCTGTAAGTCCCTGATGAGAAGGCTCAGCTAAGCTGTGTCTGCACTCTTGACCCAAGGAAGCAGAGCAATAAAGATGTGTTACTCTGAGCTTCTAAGTTTCTGCAATCAACTGCAGAGCAAAAGAAAACTACTAGGAACTTCCTCAAATAAAAGTTAATACTCACTCCACTGCGATGACAACAGGTCACTTTGCATCCAAAGGCAGAAAGGGACACAGCAATGCAGAACTCAAACAAACTTAAAATGATCACCAAAGCATTCATACCCTAAAAGTACATTTATAACAAAGGAACATGAGTACCGGAGATAACAGTCTCCACATTTACCATGAACTACAATGCCAAAAGAGTCCCAGGTTCCTAATTGTGGTTATAGCAGTGGATAATTTTTTCCTATTGATATTCAAAACTAATATATCACTCTTTTATAGATAAAATAATAATGTGGGTTTTTGCTTTTATCTAGAACATTCTTAGGCTATTGTGAACACAAAAGATAAACATGTTTTAAAAATTGTGGTGGTGGGGGAAATTGCAAAGAGAATTGTTATCTAAGTTATTTCAAACACTAGAAATTCCATACTGTGGACACAATACCATGTTCTCATTCCTTAATGGTTATGGGTAGATCGCATACTGGTCCATCAAAATGGTTCATGCCATCAACCCTACAATTTGTGGATATATCAGATTATGTGACAAATGAATTGTTTGCGCATGGAAGACCATTTGCTAATTAGCTTAGATGGAAGGATTATACTTTGTTGTTTGCTGAACCGAAAAGAATCATAGCATTCTAATATGTGGAAGCAGTAGGCAGAAGGGTTAAAATATGAGAGAAATTTGAAAATGTCCCACTGTTTTATGCTAGAAGATGAGAAAACAAGTCAAACAATATAAGGGCATGTAGAGACCGGAGCAAGCAAGGAAGCTGATCACAGTTACCACTTTCACAAAGGTATTTTGCCCTGAAGGTCCTTTGGTTTTAACCTACAGGGACTTACTTTGAGCTTCTGGGCTCTAGAAGTAAAAGAAAATAATTTTGAATTGTGTACTCAAGTAAGAGCAATGTGTTATAGGAAAAGAAAGGTTACTTGGTCTTTAACTGAAGTTCAAAGAAAAGGGCCTGTATATCTAACATCAACCAGAATACAGGATCATAGTTGAGGAACATTGGTTAACATATTTATTCTTGTTTCTCACCCTGGATTGATGTTTGAGATTCTGTGTTTTAAATATTCTGTCTCTTTATCTCCATGGGCAGAGAAGATCCCTCTACTGTGCAAGAGCCAATATCATGATCTCAGTACAGAAGGGATACAGTGGGCCTTGAGATTTGCATTCATTCTGTCTTCTCAAGCCTCCAACACAGTCAGTATCTTCTGCATACCAGGCATTGTTGTTGGCACAGATGTACAGTGGTAAATAGAATGATTTCCTGTCCCCAACGATCTTATTTTAAACGTTAGAACAGAGTTTGACAGGTTTTCCTTGAGCCTTTGCAGCCTAAGCAACCCTACCACAGATACTCTGGAACACAATACATAAATAAATGGATGTGGCGATGGTTTCACTCAATTTTGCCTACAGAAACAGGTACTGAATGTGATTTCAACATTTTCAACAAGATCAATGATGTTCTCTTAAGTATTATTTCCTACTAAGAGGAAATAACCTTTAATAACCTTTATATACAAAATATATCAAAAGTAGGACTTTAAGCTTTTTAAATTCCAACCATTTTTGGATATTTATATTTTTTCCTATTAGGGATACTTGAACTCCCTGAAGATAAAGAGTTATTTTTCCCTGTGTCTCCAGGGAGGGGGAGCATTCCTAGGTCTGTGGATAACTACCAACTCACAGACCTGTGGACTGGCATGCAGATACAACGAAAAGAATTAATGTGATGCTTAGTGTCTCAAGAGGATTTTATGCAGAGTGCTTTGGTATCGGGACAGAGAGAAGATCGTTCACACAGTCAATAGGAATTAGTCATCACTTTGAGGTGATGGCTTGAGAGGAATGCAGAACCAGCTAGACAATTTACAAGGCTTCTAGATGTTTTATTGATTAAGACCATTGTGTTTTAGGCTGCCATGACTGTTTAGTCTCACAGCAGTTCTTCTCCCTGACTTCACCCAGTGTAAATACACCAAGGAGTTTTACTATTTACACATGGGAATAAAGCAATTATGGTAAGATCTACGGGAGGAAGTGGTACAGAAATGTAAAACATTGCATGGCCATATGGAGGATGAGCATGTTCCAGGAACTGGATGTTAAGTTAAAAGTCGTTCACATGGCAGGGATGCCTGAAGATACTAAGGACCCAGCACTTCTCACCACTTGTCGGACAATATTCATAATGATTTTGTTTGTTTCTGGAGAAGCACACAGCTCTGCTATACTTCTTTGGAAGCTCTGCAGATGTACAGGAACTGAAATCATACCTCTATTCTCAGAGGTGCTAATAGTACCCACTAGTGAGTGTTTTAAATAAAAGAGCAAAAATGTGTAAAATTTCAAGTACTACTAAGGAACTGGTGGTCTATAACCCCAAGATTTCTTCCCATTAGGCCTCATCACTCATAAAGTATCAACAGTGATAAATGTGAACCTGGTTCCTAACAGTTTTGTCTATTCCTCAGTCATTTCCAGCTTCTTTGAGGGACTTGGAAATTAGGGAATGTGGATTGATGCTTTTCTCAGAGGCACTGTTCCCCAGATTTGTTTGCACCACAGAGTCTATGAAGAGTAGAAGTACTCACCACTATAATGGACATAGTTAGGATGCCAGATTTGTTTGCACCACAGAGTCTATGAAGAGTAGAAGTACTCACCACTAAAATGGACATAGTCAGGATGCAAGTGTCTGGAATATGGGAATGTCTGCAGACAGGGTATTCAAATGACAAAATATTCAAACTGTTTACACTGAATAGGATCCCTAATGAAGCCAGTACAGAGCTGGCAATGTTCAATCCCATGCTGCTTCGCACCTGGGAAAGAAGGAAGATCAAACAACTAAACGCATCCTCAGAAATATTTCCATCAATCACTGCAAACTGTTTACTTCATTCCTGACACATTCCATCTTCTATGATGTTTCAATTGTCTCTGAAAGGGGTATTCTATATCAACTGTAAAAACAATAGATAAAGGATCTACAGAGACATTTGTCTAAAGAAGTTGTACAAATGGCCTACAGGTACCTGCAGAGTTGCTCAGTATCACTAATCATTGGTTGTATGCAAAGAAAAACATGACTATATATCAACTCCTCCTCTTGGGATGGCTATAATCTTTTTTATTAGTGTTTAGTTTTTACTTTGCTTTGCTATTTTTTTTTTTGAGACAGGGACCCCTATAATCCCAGCTGGCCTGGACTCACTACGCAGACCATCCTGGCCTTGAACTCACAGAGATCCACCTGGCTCTGCCTCCTGAGTGCTGGGATTAACCATATTTTGTTAAGGGATGGCAGTTATCAAAATGACTAAAGATTGTATGTGGTGCAGAGCATGTAGAGAAAGAAACCCTTGTAAATAGTTGGTAGGATGCATTGGATTAGTCATGGAAAGCACTATGGATGGTCCCTTCAAATTAAAAGTGGACTGTCACATGTCTCAGCAATTCCCTCTCTGGGAACATGATCAAAGTAAGTGAAAACAACACCTCATAGGCTCACCTCTACCCAAGTGTTCATCACAGTATTCTTTGTAATGGATAAAGTATAGAAAGAGCCCGGATGTCGATTGATGGATGAAGGATAGAGAAACTGTAATATTTATATATCTCCCTCTATACACATGATATACACAGGCCTCAATATGTAAGAATATAAATGTCCTTTGGGGCTGGGGTGAGGGACAAACTACTTTATTTTATATTCCTAGGAAACATCATGGAGCAAAGCCACTGAATGTTCTAAAACAGTAATCTGGGGCAGAAACTGAAATCAGAGACCATAGAGGAACATGGCTTACTTCCTTCCTTCCGTGGCTTGCTCTGTTGCCTTTTTTAGACAGGCTCTGCCCACCTGCATAGGGATGTTACTAGCACAATGGACTGGGCCTGCCTATATCAATTAGCAATGAGGAAAATGCCCTCCAGATATCCCTGCAGGGTAATCTGATGGAGGCCATTCCTCAACCGAGGCTTCCTCTTCCCTGGTTTCTCTTATATGTGTCAAATTGACAAAAAATGAAACAGCATATAGCTACTGAATATATTTGTTTTTTTGAGACAGCATTGTCTCCATGTAACTTGGACTTGACATGTGTCCTAAGGTGCCCTGAAATACTGACACTCCTCCTACCATCCTCTACAGGAATCCAAATGTCTTTTAAAAAGACAGAGATCTCATTTAAAACATTAACAAACCTGGAGTCTGTTACATAAATCAAACAAGCCACCACTTATATGTAGAAACTAAAAAGGTTGAAGTCATAGAAGCAAAGTAGAATCTTGGTCATCTGGGAAAAGGGGGGAAGAAAGACAGGAGATACATGTCAATGACATAAGGTTTCATTGATGCAGGATGATTAACTTCTGGAGCTATGCAGTGTAATGACTATAATTAGTAGTAATGTATACTTGAAATTTGCTAAAAGAGTAAATCTGTAATCTTATAACCACACTCATTGCTGACAATGAGATGGAAGTCGCTGGAGAATGTTCTTTAGTTCACTATGTTTAGTACATGTGCACATGAAAAGGTTATGAGAAGAATCTGAAATATAAACATTGTTACTTAAAGTTGCTATAAAAATCAAATAAATGTACAGTATTTTCTACCCCAGAAGTATGTGTTTTGGATCAGCTCATTCTCTCTGAGTAGAAAAAAAAAAAGAGCTATCACTCACCAGTCCTTTATTAGTTCTAATTCCTGCTGCCATTGAAAAAGCTCCTGAAACAATAAACTGGAATAAAAGGAAAATGCACATAAATTTATAGTATTTGAAACCAAAATTTACTGTAATTAAGTCATAAATTAGATAGCTATGTGAATTATGAGAAATAAGTCTGCAAATAACAGTTACTTTCCTCTGGAAATAAACCAAGAATTTTACCATAAGGATTATAAACTATTTAAAAACACTGAATTGGGCTGGGCATGGTGGCACATGCCTTTAAGCCCAGCAATCAGGGGCAGAGACAGCTAGAGGTGCGGCCATGGGAGCTCCTCCTCCCACCATAGTGGATATTTAACTGAATTGATCTTGTGCAGGTCTTGTGCAGATAACCACATTTTCCGTGGGTTCATGTATGTACAGCCACACCATGTCCATACACTGTATTTCACAGCCTTCCTCCCCATCCTCCAATTCTTAGATTCTTTTTTACTCCTCCTTCAATGTTTTCTTCTCTCTCTCTCTTTCTTTCTCTATGTGTGTGAGAGATAAAGAGAGAGAAGAGACACAGAGATGTCTCGTTTTAAATATGAGAAGAAAGAGTCAAAAGAATATTAGATAACTTTCTTAATTTTATATAAATATAGGATAGAATCAGGATAGAATCAAAACATCTCCATTTATATCAGAGATTATTCCACTCACCAATACTGACCCCCAGGCTGGGTATGCCAGTCCAAACATAACAGGGTGTGATTCATAGAACTGCACCATGAGAGTCATTATTATTATTCCCAGGCTGAGGATCATTAGGGCAATTAGAATCTGCAGAACCTAGAATGATGGGAAAAGTAAAAGATGGATTATGTAACAAAGATGGTGCCTGAGCCACCCTCTCTCCAGCACTAAGTTGTCCTCACTCTCCATCTTTGATGTAGTCAAAGTCATCTTCACCCTCTTACCACTTTTTTCCCATCAAGAATTCTGGATATACTAACTTGTGAAAATTACCCTTTAGAGTATCTGTAATTGTTGCTGTTATTTCAGCATTAGAAACATCATGCCAAAAATCTTCCCTGAGATGCTGTTCTGATAGCTACTTCTACCAGAACTGCTGCTGTCTGTTATTGGAAGCTCAGAGAGGGTCATTAAGGACTTAGGAAGCAAATATTCCCACAAGGAGAAATACCCTCAGGAAAGAAATTATATAAAGGGGAAGAGAAAAACAGGATCAAATACCATCTCTTAGCACCTGAGGCATGAGAGCACACATGTGAGTTAAGGGTCTAAAAACAGGGAAATTGGAGTACAATTATCTCATGACATTGAAAAGGAGCAAAATAAAAATAATAAAATAATAAAATTAAAACTTACCAAAATTGGTGGGATAGTGCAAAGAAATGCTTAGAGTAGAATTTACAACACTGAACACATATGGACCTGAAATCATGGGCCTATATGTCCACTTAGAAAACTAGAAGGGGAAAGGCAGATCACATTCAAAGAAATTGAATGGAAAGAATTAGATCAGAAGTCAATGAAATGACAATAAGAAATGGCTAGACAAAAATCAACGACACACAAAAACTTGTCTTTAAAATGTAAAATGTAATGGTGAGCCTCTAGCCAGGCAAATGGGAGAACAGAATAGAAGACACAATGTTTGGTACCAGAAATGATGGAGAACCATCACCATATAGCCTATGGGTCAACAATAGACAATAAAGGGGTGCTGTGAATAACTCCAAGCCCATAACTTTTACAATCTCAACAAAAGGATAGCTCCTTGAGAAGACAAGGCTCCACATCTAAAGGCAGCATGCTACGTAATTATAACATTATGGCATTCTGGAAAAGATAAACTATGGAAAAATAAAAATTCAGGGATTGTACAGGGTTGTAAGTAATGAACAGGTAAGGCATGAAGGAGCTTTGAGATAAAATATTTTGTATAATATTGCAACAGTGGCTATCTCCCATTACATATTTGTCAAGACCATATAGTGCATAATACAAGGACTGAACCCTGACATAAGTGAAGAACTTTTGGTAATAAAGAGGTATCAGTGCAGGTTCATTTGTTGTAACGTGCTACATTGGTGAGGGAGACTGACAACAGAGAAGCTAGGCATATGTGGAAATGGTGGATATACAGGATGTCTTGGTACCTTACTTTCAAAACTGTTCTAAAATTATATTTAAAAATACATACATATATATGCATATATATATATGAGAGTTCATTAAATTGGGCTGGGGACAGTTGGAAGGAGGTTAGAGAGGGGAGCAGATCTAAATGCCATCAAGCTATATTGTATGAAAATCACATATATTCAACTAAAATTGCAAAATATGTATGTCAATATTTTGAAAATTAACTCAGGGGAGTGTCAACATATAACATGTTTCATGAAAAATGACTATGTAATTCAAAACAATTAGAAAAGTGGAAAATACAAGCATTCCGTGTGTTCTCGTTGACTTTTTCCTCAGGGCTTTAATGTTTGCAGAAGAGATAAGCCTCTGTCTTCAAACTCTTTTCATCTCACCTAATCCGTTGCACTTTAAACTGTCCATCTCTTTAAAGCATACCCCTCCGAGACTCTAGGTGGAACTGCCCTGTGTGTAGAAGATTTTTTATGGTCTGAGGAGTAGGTTCAGAAAGATACTGGAGAGACAAAGGAAGAGTCTGTCAGCTGCCAGGCAGATCTGTGGAGGAGACCTCAGTTAAGGCATGCAGAGCTTTTCTCTTGATACTCTCCCACACTGAACTAAATATAATCATCCTAGATGACCGGCAACCTGGAATATATCCGAAGCCCTTAAATTTAAAACACAGCTAACCCAGAAGCACGATATTATAGGTTTTTATATCGTGTTTTTCAGATGACATGGTTTGAAAACCAATCACAAAGCTGTTTGATGTATTGTGGGTGTTTGGTATTAGTTAAGTTCTGAGTTCACAATACCATTGATCTTCTCCCAGATACACAACCCACTTACACCAAGGACTTTCGGTTCCCCCTTTAAGAACTTCTCTGCCAATCCTTTCCACAGATGGGAGGG
>NW_008337307.1:228771-245539 GCF_000622305.1 Nannospalax galili | reverse complement strand
AGAAACACAGTAAGGACGAGGAGAGAGACAGAAATAGATGATTGATAGATACATGATTGATTGATTGAGTGATTGATGATAATGGATAGGTATGTGATGGATAAATAACATATTGAGAGATGGAAGATAAATTGATAGGTAGATGATTGATACATGAAACAATAGGTCTGTAGATGGGATAGAGTATATAGATAATGTAAGATAGATAAATAGATGGTAGAGAGATAAATAGACAGATAATACATAGATAATAGATAATAAATAAATATATAACATTCACGTTCAGGGTTTCGTGCCTTGTATTCATAAACATTTAGAGAAAGAAAGCATACTAAAGACACTTTGAGACATAGTTAATTTTAATACCATAATAGTCCACTGAGAACGTATAAAAAGTTCATATTTAGTTATGTGTTCCTTCTTCTTGGTTGCATAACATGAAAAACAACTGTAGTGGCATCCAAATTAGATTTATTCAGAAAAATTATTTGTATTGAACTATATAACCTTAATCAACCTTTATTTATCATTAATGTATGGAGAAAAATGTTATTGCCTGTCTATGGAAAATTGATAGAAATCAAAAGAATTGTCAATTTCAGAGAAATGTAAATGAGAAAATAAACCATTAATCATTTACAGTATCCCCTAACATCGATATTCAAAATTATGGAAAGTATTTAAAATTTAAAGATGATAGGTTCTAAAATAGTAATTCAAGTAAAAATTGGAAAATTAAGACAATTTAAAATTGATAAGAAATACATGAATGTAAATGAGTTTGAAATCATTAAGATTAGGAATTAATTGTGGTCAAATTTCCAGTGTTCCTTCTCTTCTATAAAGAATTGCTATAAAACAAACCAGGGAATCAAAATTTGAAGTTCGTTTATGAATCTGTGGCATGAGCATCAAAGAAACAAGATACCATAGGTACAGACGTCAGAGTATACTTATCAAAGAGAGGTTCCTCAGGTACAATAAATACATGAGCTATTAACGTGGGATTGAGTGCATCACTTGACAACTGTAACTTCCTTGGACAAGAACAGCTTTAAGGAGCATAGATAGAAAAGAAAAATTGCATCAAAATAATGATGTTTATCATTAGCAATCTGTTTTGTACCACCCTGGAATCTACAAAAGTGGAAGCAATATCTTCAAGTCAAATCTCAAAGCAACCCAGAACATGGGATTGAGTGCATCACTTGACAACTGTAACTTCCTTGGACAAGAACAGCTTTAAGGAGCATAGATAGAAAAGAAAAATTGCATCAAAATAATGATGTTTGTCATTAGCAATCTGTTTCGTACCATCCTGGAATCTACAAAAGAGGAAGCAATATCTTCAAGTCAAATCTCCAACAAACCCAATTAGGATCATTCAGCTTACTGTATGGTCACAAAGTTCACTGTTCTAGGTAAATTATTTCACTTCCCCAGGTGTTATTTACCTCCTCTGAGCTGAGGACATTGGATACAATTCTTCGGAACTTCTTTCTGACCTCCATACTGCTAAGAATCTGCAGCATATCATCCATAGACCTCATGAAGAGCAGCTTGGGCTTACTTTGGGCATCCCATTGACGGTGCCAAAGACTGTTGCAGAATCAGATCCTGCTATGATCTGTCAGAGGATCCAGCTACGTACATCAGACTGAGGACCCTGCTTTTTACCCTTCATCTCTACCGAATTCTGCACATGGAAAATATTTCCTTAACTTACGAATTGTGAACATATGTTGTTGAGAGAACGGGGGCCTGTTAAGAATGAAGGAATTGCATAGCCGGAAGTTAAAAATACTGTTTTCAGCTTTTTTTTTTTTTTTGGTCTTTTCATCAGACTGAGGACCCTGCTTTTTACCCTTCATCTCTACCGAATTCTGCACATGGAAAATATTTCCTTATGAATTGTGAACATGATATGTTGTTGACAGAACAAGGGGTCTCCTTGTAGCCCCAGCTGTCCTGGAACTCCCTATGTAGACCAGGCTGGCCTTGAACTCACAGAAATCTGCCTGCCTCTGCCTCCCGAGTGCAGGGATTAAAGGCCTGTGCCACCCCGCCCCGCTGCTTTCAGCTTTTTGAGAACAAAATTAGCTAGAATCTTCTATAATGTCCAACTCTGGCTTTAAGCCTTTTTCTTTTTCCTTTTCCTTGTCATCTGCAGTCTACTCTACTCCTCAAATCCCCTAAAGATACAATTAAAGATGCACTCAACCCACCTTAATCGAAAACGCCAGCTTGTGGCATAAGAGGTGGTTTCCTTCTTTTTTTTCCCTTTCATACCCCAAATCCTGCATTAAATAAGTGAAAAGTTATTATCCCCAAAGGCCAGGAATTCAAGTTCCCTAGACCTACCTCGTTCCAGCCTGCACTGCCTGTCCTCTGTCTGAAGAGGATCAGGCTCTGGAAAAGTGCCTCAGGTTCTTTTACAAATGAAGGTGACCTCCCCCAAATTCCACACCTACCTCAGCTTAAATATGCATGTTTCTTCTGGTCTATTTTCTAAGTTCCAGAGGCTGTAAAAAGAATTTCTGAGGACACAGCTCACTAGTTCCTTTTTTTTTTTTTTCCTGTCAGAAGCATGAACTGATTTTATGTCCCTCATTTGGGTGTGTGTATCTATTGTGAAATTTGCTGAAAAAGCAGTTGCTTCCACTTAAAGTCTTTCATATGAAAACAATGGCATTTGTTACTGTGGATCTTAGTGCAAAAGTCTTCATACACACAGACTAATTTAATGATACTCAAAAGCCAGTTGAAAAGCCAGTTTTCTAAATCCTACACATTCCCATGTTACACCTGTCTTCCTAATAAATTTTCTACATAGAATTTAAAAGTTACTGACATGTC
The DNA here is from genome assembly GCF_000622305.1 of Nannospalax galili. Lineage (NCBI taxonomy): Eukaryota > Metazoa > Chordata > Mammalia > Rodentia > Spalacidae > Nannospalax > Nannospalax galili. The sequence goes on along the minus strand of NW_008337307.1, from coordinate 242,683 downwards.
ATGAAATTCTACTGTTGGAAATTAACCAATGTCCATAAAGAAGTTGGCTCCCTAGCAATATATTTTCTTTTTTCTTCCAAGGCTGGACTCCAGAGTGATGGATTCAGGATTTGCTTTCAGATATTTTGATAGCTGTTGGAGTGGTGTGAATCAGTGTCAGTTCCTTCTCAAAGGCTTCTAAACAGGGGAAGAAAAAAAAATTATTCATCATTTTAGAACAATAGCTCTTTGTCTCCCTTAGACCAAGATTTGAAGTCTTACATCTGAGCAGCACTTTCTGATTAGGAACAAAATAATCAATGAAAAATAATTGTCTAAATAACTTGTTGTATGAACTTTAGCCTAGTGTCTGGGACCTGTAATCCCTTGAACTCTTAAAGAAATTTACTGATGACTTTACTCTTTGGTTATACCTTCCTTTTGGGTGTTTAAGTCCATACAGTTGGCCCACATAAATCAATTTATTTTTACCTTATGGTCATTTGAGGATCTGTTCCTCAGGGGCCACATGGGCTTGGGAAGAGCTCTTGGCTCTTTTCTTTTACCAGTTCCATCTATGTGAAGATAAGTCAAAGGTCCTGCTCGACCATGTCTGGGCTTCACTTGGAAGCATGAATGGGATGTTTCCTCTGAGTTGACCGTCTTCTTTCTAGACTGGACACTGGTTCAAATTCATCTCCTGGGGTCTCCGTGTCCTCCCTGAATCAGAGGACAGGTGAATCACCACACTTATAGGATATTTTGAGAGGTGTTCCATGATCCCCTGGAACTTAGTAGACCTTGGAGGGCAAAGGGTAAAAACTGTTGTTTAAGTCCCTCTGACCACATTAGTATACGCCTGAAACTATGGCTGTTAAACATCCAATAAGGCTAGTTCCACTAGTATGGTACTTTCAATTATCATGTGCTATGTAGTTAAGGCTTGGGTAGAAAACCAACACCCTTTGTTGAAGATACCGTCTTCCTCCATTGTGTGTTCTTGTCACCTTTGTCAAATATCAGGTGCGTGAAATTGTGTGTACTTGGGTTTGGATCTTCAATGATGTTCCATAGATCTATGTGTCTATTTTTGTGCCAGTACCATGCTGTTTTTATGACTATAGCTCTGTAGTATACTTTGAGATCTGGAATAGTTGTTCCCTCCGTGTTGCTCTTGGTGCTCAAGGTTGCTTTGGCTATTTGGGGTCCTTTGGGCTTCCATACGAATTTAAGGATTTTTTTTCTAATTCTGGGAAGTATGTCATGGGGATTTTGATTGGGATTGCATTGAATCTATATATTTCTTTTGGTAGGATGTTCATTTTTGCAATATTAATTCTTCCAATTCATAAGCATGGGAGGTCCTTCCATGTCCTGGTGTCTTCCTCTTTCTCTTTCTTATGATTTAAAATTTTCATTGTAGAGAACTTTGGTGTCTTCGGTCAGATTTATTCCAAGATATTTTTTTTACAGCAATCATGAATGGGAGCATGTCCCTGTATTCTTTCTCCAATTACTTGTTACTGATATATAGAAAGGCTAGTGATTTGTGTAGCTTGATTTTATAACCTGCCACTATACAGAAAGTGTTGATTAGTTCTAGGACTTTTCTGGTGGACCTTTTGTGATCTCTTAGGTAAAGTACCATATCATCTGCAAAAGATGATTTCCATATTTTTTGTATTTGTTGAGGTTTGTTTTGTGGCCCAGTATGTGGCCAATTTTTGAAAAAGTTCTATAGGGTGCTGAGTAGAAAGTATATTCTTCAGTGCTTGGGTGGAATATTCAAAGTTTGACTTCTTTTCCAATTAATATTCATTTAATTTCCTTCTCCTATCTTATTGCTCTAGCAAGAGTTTCAAGCACTAAGTTGAAAAGGGGTGGAGATAGTGGACATTCTTGTTTGCTTCCTGATTTTAATGGGAATGCTTCCAGTTTTTCTCCATTTAGAATGATGCTGGCTGTGGGTTTGTTGTACATAGCTTTAATTATGTTGAGGTATGTTCCCTCCAGTCCAATTCCCTCTAGGACTTTGAACATAAATGCATGCTGAATTTTGTCAAAAGGCTTTTCTGCATCTATTGAGATGACAATACGGTTTTTGTCTTTGAGTCCACTTATATGATTAATGACATTTATTGTATTGTGTATATTGAACCAGCCATGCATCTCTGGAATAAAGCCAACTTGATCATGGTGGATGATCTTTTTCATGTGTGTCTGTATACAGTCTACAAGTATTTTGTTGAGAAGTTTTGCATATATGTTCATTAATGATATGGATCTATAGTTTTCTTTTTTAATTGTGTCTTTACCCAGTTTGGGTATTAGAGTGATGCTGGCTTCATAGAAGGAATTTGGGAGTTCTCCCTCTGTTTCTATCTTTTTGAATAATTTAAGTAGTATTGGTTGGAGGTCTTCTTTAAATGTCTGGTAGAATTCTGTTGTAAATCCATCTGGGCCTGGGCTTTTTTTCGTTGGGTGGCTTTGCATTAGTGTTTCAATTTCCTTATATGTTATGGGTCTGTTTAAACTGTTGATCTGTTCTTGGTTTAACTTTGGTGGTTTCCATGATTTCAGATATCCATCCATTTCTTTTAGATTTTCAGATTTAATAGCGTTCAGATTTTTAAAGTATTCCCCTATAATGGTCTGGATCTTTTGCGTGTGTGTTCTGATGTTTCCCCTTTCATCTATGATTTTGTTGATTTGGATTTGCTTTTCCTTTCTTTTGGTTAACTGGGCTAAGGGTCTGTCTATCTTGTTTAGGTTTTCAAAGAACCTACTCTTAAATTCATTGGTTCTTTGTATTGTTTTCTTTGTTTCAATTTCATTAATTTCTGCTCTAATATTTGTTACTTCTCTTCTGCTGGGCTTAGGTTTCATTTGTCCTTGTCTTTTCAGTGTCTTGAGTAGCAGGATTAGGTCATTTATTTGGGCTCTTTATAATTTTTTAATGTAGGCACTTAGAGCTATATACTTCCTTCTTAGGACTGCTTTTAGTGCATCCCAGAGGATGTGTTGTGCTGTATTGTCCTTCTCATTGAATTCCAGGATTTCTTTTATTTCTTTCTTAATTTCTCCTTTAACCCACTCTCTGTTTAGGAGTTTGTTGTTCAATTGCCATGAGTTCGTTTTAGTGACTAGGGCTTTGTCCAGTGTTGATTTTGAGGTTTATTGCATTGGGGTCCGATAGAATGCATGGAATTATTTCAATATTTTTTGTATTTGTTGAGGTTTGTTTTGTGGCCCAGTATGTGGTCAATTTTTGAAAAAGTTCCATAGGGTACTGAGTAGAAAGTGTATTCTTTGGTGCTTGGGTGGAATATTCAAAGATATATGTTAAGTCCATTTGATGTATGGTATCATTTAATTCAGAAATCACTCTGCTTCTTCTTTGTCCAGTTGACCTGTTTATTGGAGACAGTGGGGTCTTGAAGTCCCCTACTATTACTGAGTTGGGGTTAATCTGTGTCTTAAAGTCCTGTAGTGTTGTTTTTTATGAATTTGGGTATGCCAGAATTTGGTGCATATATGTTAAGGATTGTAATATCTTCTTGGTTAACTCTTCCTTTGACCAGAATGAAGTGACCCTCCTTATCTCTTCTAATTAGTTTTACTTTGAAGTCTATTTTGTCAGATATTAGAATTGCACTCCCTGCTTGTCTCTTAGTGTTGTTTTGGTGGAATATTCTTTTCCATCCTTTTACCTTAAGGTAGTGCCTGTACTTGAAGGTGAAATGGGCTTTTTGCAGAAAGCAAAGACATGGATTTTGTTACTTAATCCATTGACTTAGCCTGTGTCTTTTGACTGGAGATTCTAGTCCATTGATACTTAAGGTTATTACTGAAAGATGTATATTGGTTGCCATCATTTTGATTGCTGTTTGGGTTCTTTGTCTAATTTTGTGTTTCCTGGATTATACATTTATTTATTTATTTTTTACTGCTGGGTGTAGTTGCTTCTCTCTGTGTTCAAGTATTCTTTGAAGGGCTCTCTCTGCTTTAAATATTCTTTGAAGGACTGATTTTGTGGACATATATTCCTTCAGGCTATTCGTATTATGGAAGATTTTTCTTTTTCCTTCAACTGTAAGAGATATTTTTGCTGGGTAAAGTATTCTGGGCTGTCATCTATTGTCATGTAGAACTGGAAGGACATTGGTCCAGGCTCTTCTGGCTTTCACAGTTTACATTGATATGTCAGATGTAATTCTGATGGTCTTCCCTTTGTATGTGACTTTTTTTTCTTTTGTTTCTTTCAGTATTCTCTCTTTGTTCTGTACATTTACTGTTTTTACTATGATTTGTTGCGGGGAGTTTCTTTTCTGATCCTGTCTATTTGGTGTTCTATGTGCTTCCTGTATTTCTATGGGGATGTCTTCCCTTAATTTCAGGAAATTCTCTTCTGCAATCCTGTTTAAGATCTAGTCCACACCATTTACCTGAAATTCTTTTCCTTCCTCTATTCCTGTGATAGGTAGATTTGGTCTTTTCATGGTGTCCACATCTCTTGCATATTCCATTCCTGTGCTTTTTAAAAATTTTCCATAAACACCATGCATGGTGGTGCATGCCTTTAATCCCAATACTTAGGAGGCAGAGGCAGGTGGATCTCAGTGAGTTCAAGGCGAGCCTGGTCAACATAGTGAGTTATAGGACAGCTGGGGCTACAGGGAGACCCTGTCTCAAAAAGACCAAAGAAAATTTTTTTTCCATAATCTTTGCTTGAGTGGTCCAATTTTTCAACTTTATCTCCAGTGTTGATACTGTTTTCCATTTCATTCATTCTAGAGGTGAGGCTTTTCCTTGTTGTTTTAAGTTGGCTTATTGAGTTTTGCACTTCCTACTTCTTTTCTGCCTGAGTTTTCTTCAATATTTCTATCTCTTTTGTGAATGCATTCAGAAGTTTATCCCCTCTGATATGAGAATTAAGTTGAAGTATGCTTCTGTTTGTATTATCTGGTGTACCTAGATCCTTTCTCTACTGGTTATGTAAAGTACAGGGATCAGGTTCTCTCAGGTTTAATTTGGAGGGAACTGATGGCTTCAGATCAGCTATTCAGGAGTACCCACAGAAGCCCAATGCAGGTTCCAGTCAGGTCCACTCAGGCTTCCTGCACCACATGGACACAGGATCTGGGGGCTCTCAGGAAGTCCCTAGCATTCTCAGGCTCTCTGCCAGAGAGAAGCTGGAAAGAGGCCAAAACTTGGCACTCTCTGGCAGTCTGCTGAGATCAGAGCCAATACCAAAAATAGATGCTTTTAACTTTCCAAAATTATCCATCAGATTAAATACTTAAAAAAAATTTTTTTCTTAGCAGTTCAATATACCTCTGAAAATAAGAAATGTATGTGTTTATCTTCTGTAATTCCAACCTTAACAGTCCAAAAGAAAATATTTTTGTCACCTGCTATTGTCTGGGTGATAAATACAGAGTTTGGGGACCAGCAGAGTCAAACAGCTGTAGATCCAGCATTAAAAACAGTTTCCAACTCAGCTAGAGAGACAGGAAAAGCCTCAGAGATATCCTCTGTAGATGATTACCAGCGATGAAAACAATTATAGTAGAAGGTAGGGGTCATGAAAAATAAAAGCAACACATCTAATCTTCCATGCTTTGAATCTAGAATGAATATTTTATTTTTATTAATAGAAGACTTCTTACAGTGGTTATTGCTTATTAAGCAATTGAAAGCAAAACATATTTCTGTGTGCATCTTCTCTGCTGGAGATGAAAATAGTTCAACATAACAGGGGAAGCATTATATATTCTTAAGAAATCATACTTAAAAATTTGAAACAACTGGCTTCAGAGACCAAGGCCCATCTATAATCATATGTAAAAAACTGTTAGTGTTCACAAGAAAGGACAACTCAGCTAGTGTACACCAACTAGCAAGCTTTAACATACCTGACATTTCTCTCTTTTTGTCATCTGTAGCTTACACTCACACCTCTGTCCTCCTTCCTGCTCTATTACCATTTTTTTCTCAGTTAATGGAATCAGTTTTGTGTGTGTGTGTGTGTGTGTGTGTGTGTGTCTTAGAAAATGAACTTCAGGCCAATCAAGTTACATGAACTGAACAAGTATAATTTTCAGAGGAAATGAAGCTTTCTTTTCTCCTCATACACATACGAGGGCCTACATTTTCAGGGAATTTTAATCTCACTTCCTTTCAATATGAAGCTTCATAGATAACAATAATCACAAACTCTGGCAAATAAGTCCCTCACTTCCCTTTTATCAAGACTTGCCCACTCATATTTTTGGTGCATTGAACTAAATCTTGTGACATTGGAACAGGAAATAATAAATTCCCCAAAATGATAAAGAAAACACAAACAATTTTGTAACTGTAAACTCAGGGTTTGATAAAAAATTTTCACTATGTCATTTCCTCTGAATTTGGTATACAGAATCATGAACTACTCAAATCTCCCTACAGCATATTCAGTAATGCAAACGCAGTTCTCCAGCAGTCAGTATAATTTTATTTAATAAGTTAGACTGTGAAACACAAACACACACATATATATGAAAGGAAAATGATGGATGAACTATATATTATTAAGTCAATTGATGTTTATTCAACAGGACAGTAACTATTCTATGACTTTAGGAAAAAGTGCTATAAGCTGAGAACTCAGTTGGTCACTGGATAATAAAGGGCAGTCATAACAAAGGCACTGAACTTTCAATGCATCTGTAGTGACTCTTTGCTACAAAAGCTGTGTAGCACACAAGTTTGCTGAAGACAATAAAGTGCATGGTTAGGAAGGAAAGGGCATCGATTTTGTTTGTTTGTTTGTTTAGTTTTTTTATTTTTAATTGAGCTTTTGTAAATTTCATACAACAGTTCCTAATCAAATTTAAACCCCCACCCCATCCATACTTCCCCCATCCCCCATTGGACTTCATGTATTCTGATATACATTTAAGTCCTATCTAGTCAAGCTTTTGTACCCAGATGACCTTTAGTGCAAATTCATCCATTGGAGTCTAGTAAGCCTATCTAGAGATCATTGATAAGGCCTACTCTCCTTCACTCAGTAGCAATCAATCTTCAACCATTCCCAGACTATGGCCAACCTACCACCCATTTCCCTACCACCCATTTCCCTACCACCCATTGCTCCACACTGGGTCCTTGTCTTACTGAGTCGGTATGGGTCCTGTACTTGATGATACCATTGCAGTAAGTTCTTAGGTGAAAGCTTCCAGTGGCTTGAAAGCCTCTGCTTCCCTTTGTTCATGGACTAAGCCTGGCTCTTACAATCTTTTGGCCACCTCTTCCACAGTGGTTGCTCAGTCCTGGGTGGGAGAGATTTAATATAGGAATCCTATTCAGAGACACACACTCTGCAGTCTCTTATTCTTTAAAGGTTGGCCAATCGTGGACTTTTATGTGCATTGCACTCTGTTGTATAAGGAAGCTTCACTGATGAAAGTTAATGGATGCATTAGTTTCTCTCTACCCTCCATTTGGCTATGTTCCATGAATCTTAGGTGCAGAGGTTCCACCGTAAATATGTCACCTAGGACTGGGCATCTCTCAGATGTATGTTCTCTATGTCTAAGCAGTTGGAGGGTTCTCCAGTAGCCCCCATATATTGCAAAAAGAATCTTGGACTGGGGAAGGAGAACAGAGGTCAGATGAGGGGGGAGAAAGAGTAGAGATGAATGGAGTTTGGGGAGCTATGGAAGCCTTGGGGGAAATTGATTATGTCTGAAATCACCTGAGAAATATACATACGGTGCTGGAACATTAGTCCTTGTGTATACCTGTGGACAGTATGGCAAGGAACACAGTGCCAAACAAGAGAGACCCCCTTTCGAGTGTTTGGTTAAAGTAGTCCAAGAGATTCTCAAAATAACATAGCTATTGCCAGAGTGCTTGCTTATCCTCCAGAACTGGAAGATAAGACCCTACTGTTGAAGACAGGACATACTTTGGAAACAGGACTTAGAGCAATGGAGCAGAAAATGAACTGGAAGCTTTCTACCTGAAGTTTAACTCCCATAGTTCTGGAGGAGACTATGCAAGCTGCTAAGGGAGAAAATCAATCAATGGTCTAGTCCATCCCTAAAGCCTAACAACCATAATGACCAGCAGAGCAAACTGCCTCTACTGGTGCAGTAGGGGCACTGTTATCCGGGGGTAGTCAACAGCTATCTAGTTGGACTTAAAGTCACCTCAATGGGAGTGAACTCATGGGTGGCACTTTAATTATAGGCAAATACATGACTGGAGAGGTCACAGACCCTTGAGAAAACCCTATCTCTGTCATATTTCTAGACAAATGAAGTTTCTTGCCTTATGCTAAATATGGATCTTTATATTTACAGACAAGCGTACCATACACCACTCATCAAAGAAACTTCTTTTGTGACAGCAATTTTAATATTAACTCAGCCACTAAACTCAATGAGGTGTAGAGTAAGGTTTCAACTTCTGATCTCCTGGGTGTGGAATTGAGCTAGGTAAATTCTATCAACAAACTAACTCGATTTCCATACATGTGGGTTCTTCCTATGTGATTTACACTCTGTCAGTAGGAACCAGATCATGTGTATGAGCCCCTTTCTTTTACCATCATTCCCACCTGTCATGTGTATCTCATGACCTGTGTATAGCATCATTTTTTCTGCTAACTGGTAAGGATATTGCTCCACAAAGCCTAGATTTTGAGCTATACTGAATCAACTGCAACATGCTGATACTTTTCATTTGGAAGCCTGTAAGTTGAGCTTTCTGGTGCATAGGAACACAATAGCAGAATTCTGGGACAGAAAATCAAATTTCACTCATTGCCTGATGCAACAGAAGAGTAAATGCTGACTGAGCCTTCACCACTCAGCATCTTCTTCAACATCATTCTCTTCTTGACTAAGTAGTTTATGGAGGAATAGTCCAATGCACAAGATAGCCTTCCTCTCTTTAAACTAATATTATGTTGTATACATATAATATATAATTTATATATGATGCAAGAATATATATACCTTTTACATAGTTTTATATACACATATATATATATTTACACTAGAACCTAGGAAATATTAATCATTATTTCAACTTCCTAATCAGATAACCTCAAATTCATACTATAGGGGCTGGAGAGCTGGATCAGTGGTTAGGAGCACTGGTTGTTCTTGTAGATGACCCAAGTTGGATTTCCAGCATTCATATGGTGGCTAACAACCATCTGTAGCTCCATCTATCAGATCTGACACATTCTTCTGACCTCTGCAGGCATTGCATAACATGGATGTACTTACACATATTCAGGTAATACACTTCTACACATAAAATATAATAAAAATCGCAAATAAAATATTTAAAAGTTCCTACCATAATGCTACTGTATTTAATTCCTTCCATATTGAAACCTTTTTTCTCCCATAGACTCAGTTGTTTAATACTTGGTCTGTAGCTGGTGTCCACATTTTTATGTAGTTCTGGAACCTTCTATATGTGGGGTCCAGCTGGAAGATATAGGGCCATAAGAATGAGACTTACAGTTCTAGCCCAACCTTAATTCTGGTCCCAACCCCTCTCTGCTTCCTGATCTACTGAAATATAACAGGTCACACCACAATCTCCTCTTATCAATGTGGAGCCCAGATCACCATGGCTTCACCACCATGAAACTGGGACCTGGTAGCAATTATTAAAGTAACAATTCCACCTACTGTAAGTTTCTTCTGGTCAAATATTTTGTCATAAGGTAAGTGGCACAAATACATACATGGAAAAATTGGAATAGTTGAATACAAGATAAAAATAAATGTAGGACTATCCTACGATTAGGACATTTTTTTTCTACCTGCAGTTCACTCAAGCCAAAATTCTTTCTGTGGTGCTGGCAAGATTGCTCAGTGGGTAGAGGAGATTTTTAGAAAGCTTGATTTTATGCCTGGATCCCTTAAGGGAGAAAGAGAGAGCCAACTCCTGAAGATTGTCCTCTGACCTCCAGACACATTCTGCAGCTTTCCTGTGCTTGTGCTTCTGTGAGTGTTCACACACTTGCGTATGTGCATACAATAAATTTTAAAAATTTAATCAAGATGAGTATTTGCATACCATCTGGCAGTAGGTCCAATCCAATTTCCTCTGACTGCCCTGTCCCACCTCTTGTTTGCTTTAGCCCAGGGAACCTGACAAAAGAAAATTGGTACAAAATTATATTAAACTATAATATGAAACTTGTGATAAAATATATATGCACATGGCATACATATGTTAGAAGGAGAGAAGCTACTCTGCAAATACTGGACAGGAGTGAGGAAGGATCTCTGCTGAGCCATTTTCCTCACTTCAATCATTTTTACTCACTTAACTTGGATCTTTGCTAAACATATTATTGACTTTCTTGGAGATGATAACTATAAGCCAATGTTCTTCTCTCCCTTATTCTGAAACACTAAACATCAAATGTTATGTTTTGTTGTTTAAGTATTTTATTTATTATTTTTATTTTATGTGTATGAATATATTGCCATCATGTATGTAAGTGCACTTGTGTCATGCAATGCCCATGGAGGTCAGAAAAGGGTGCCAGATTCCCTTAGAACTAGAGTAACGGACCATGGTTAGCTGCCATGTGGATGCTGGGAATTGAACAGGGTTCTCTGCAAGAGCAGCCAGTGCTCTTGACTGCTGAGCCATCTCTCCAGACCCAGACTAAGTATTCTCTGTCCCTTAGTAAAGATGAGATATTATGAGGTCTAATATAATTGTGAACTGATGATGAATATGTGAGATTATTTATATCTTATGAGTAAATCATTCTGTCTGACCTTTAGGGACCATTTTACAACCTAATGAATTAAGGATACAAATATTAGATGTTTTCTTCCTCTTTTCCTTGAACCAGAATCTCTTGTAGGTCATGGTCACTGAGAATGTTCTCTTTTATAGAGTTTAAAAAACAGAATAACCACTTAATTGAAAGTAAAACATACCATTGATGAGAAGTTCCAGTGAGTTTCAGACTATTTTAAAATGTTACACTTTAATTAGGAAATATTTCCAATATGAACATACTCACATAAGGAGCAAAATTAAATGAATATTTGTGAATTGCTGGTAAGTATTCTGAAGATAAAAAAATCAGGATTTCATTAGAAACAGTGAATAATATTATCCAGAGAAGTTACATAACTTGAACATGGAGTGAACAAGAGGGAGATGGTACTGACTGAGAGTGAGGTAGATGGCGAACTAGATCTGTGAAGGTCTGATGGCTGACATATAGTGGCTATCACGGGTGAACTCTCTGGGATTCTTCCTAAAAGATGCAAAGGAGTATTGTCATATTAGAGCCCCATTATGATGATCTCTTTAAGCCCCTTCTTAAAAATTATTATGTTTATTTTATGTGTGTGGGTGTTTTGCCTGCAAATAAGAGCAACCATATTGTGCAGTGTCCATGAAGACCATGAAAGCATTGAATCTCCAGGAAATGGATTTATGGATGGTTGTGAGCTGTCCTGTGGGTACGAGAATGGAACCTGGGTCCTCTGCAACAGCAGACCATGCTCTTAACTACAGAGTTATTTCTGTAGCCCATTTTTGAAAATTATTCTTATACAGTTTGGTTTGAAATTTCAGCCATTTAGTCAGATGCTGTGGTTTGAATCAAAATGTGTCCTCACAAGCCCTTAGTATTTGGGGAGGCCATGAAGCCTTTGGTAAGTGGCCTAGTTGAAGGAAGTCCTACTGAATGGCAAATCTGGAGCTTTATAGCACAATTCCTAAAACACTTTGCTATCTGTGTTTTCTGTTCCATCAAGATATTTACAAGCATCATGGTCCTGTTGCCCCAGGCATGTGCTGTTCCTTCTGCCATGCTCCCCAATCCTGATGGACTTGCCTTCTCTGAACCATGAGCCAAAATACGTCCCTTTTGGCCTTGATTTCTTCTTGCTAAGTATTTGATTTCAGTAATGAGGAAAGTAACTAATACAGCAAGAGAAATAGAGAAGAAAAATAAAATTATACTTAATGGAAAATGAATATGTCAAAATGCTAGAAGTTTAAAGGTTCCACCAAATAATCTCACCCAGCTGTGAACCCTGTTAATTACAATAAAGACAAGTCTAGCAAGACAAGCCTATTGGTGCAACAGTGGCACAAAGGTCATGGGAGTAACCAGTCACTTTCTGATTAGATTTAAGGCTTGTTCCACAAGATGGAACTGATAGCTGTCACTGTTTTTAGAGCCTCAAACTTGTGGCTAGACAGGTTGTAGGTCCTAGCAGAGTACCTACTAATATTTTCTGCTAAGTGGGCATAGTATTAAAATAACTCCTAATTACTTATCATTATACCCATAGATTAGTGCATCTCTCAATCCTTAGAAAAGCTTCATTTTTCTGTGGGTGGTGATTAATACAGAGACCCATAACTGATCAAGGTATAGAGAATGAGACTAAAGAATGCACAGTCATAATGGGACAACCTCGACTCTAAAGGTTCAGGGGTCATTGAAGAGGGATCACAAGGGGTGGTGAATGAGTACAGAGAAACAGCATTGTTGGTATTGCATGCACAAGACCTGTGTAAGCTCAAGTCAACCAAAAACCTGGCATGGAGGAGGGTGGGAGCATGAAGACCCACCCCAATATTGTACGAAATTCTCAACAAAAAATTAGAATACATTCAGCAAAGGAGCAGGATAAAAATATCAGCAGAAAATGTACTAGCATTTCCCTATACTAATAACGAACATACTGGGGGAAGAAGAAAGGGAAACAGCTACATGTGGGATAGTTGAAAAAAGATAGACTACCTAGGGATAGACTTAACCAAGGAAGCAAAAGACTTCTACCAGGAAAACTTTAAAACACTGAACAAAGTATTTAAGGAAGACCGGAGCAGGATAAAAATATCAGCAGAAAATGTACTAGCATTTCCCTATACTAATAACGAACATACTGGGGGAAGAAGAAAGGGAAACAGCTACATGTGGGATAGTTGAAAAAAGATAGACTACCTAGGGATAGACTTAACCAAGGAAGCAAAAGACTTCTACCAGGAAAACTTTAAAACACTGAACAAAGTATTTAAGGAAGACCCCAGAAAATGGAAGTCTCTTCCATGTTCATGGATAAGCAGAATTAATAGTCTTTAGGCTTTTGTTTGTTTGAGACAGGGTCTCCTTGTAGCCCCAGCTGGCCTGAAGTTGTTATATAAACCAGAATGACCTCAGTTTCACAGAGATCTGCCTGCCCACCATGCCTGGTTAGAATTACTATTCTTTAAATGACTAAATTACCAAAAAAAACTCCCTTTAAATTAAAAGCAATTTAAATTAAAATAGCAACGACGTTCTTCATAGAAGTAGGAAAAATTCTAAAACCATATGGAATCCATATGGAGAGACCCAAAATAACTAAAGCAAAGCTGAGGGTTGCTGGAGGAATCACAATTCCTTATTTAAAACTGTTTCAGAAACATGATTTATTGTCTTTGAAACAAATCCCACAAAAACATTTTTAAAAGGAAAATAAAACAAGTATGACATTGACATAAAACATTTATGCTGATCCATGGAAGAGTAGAGGACCAAGAAATAAACACACTTACTCAACAGAATGTGCACTCATCTGGGAGATGGGCTTCCCGGTATGCCTGGATTGTCTTGACTCTCTTAATTAAGGCGGGAAGGCCTTCCCATGATGGATGGCAACATTTTCTGGCATGGGTCCCGAGCTGTATAAAAAGGAGAAATCTCATGAGTACCAGCATGGATTCAACATTCTTATTCTGGATTTTGGATGCAATGTGACAGACCAGCTGCTTCATGAAGCCTTGATTTCCCAGCTGTGACAGAAGAATTTATTTTCCTTATTTATTTTCCATCGAAGAATTTATTTTCCTTATCATGACATTTGCTTTTTGATGTCATGGTCAATGGCATTTT
>NW_008337307.1:220031-222052 GCF_000622305.1 Nannospalax galili | reverse complement strand
CCATATGGAATCCATATGGAGAGACCCAAAATAACTAAAGCAAAGCTGAGGGTTGCTGGAGGAATCACAATTCCTTATTTAAAACTGTTTCAGAAACATAATTTACTGTCTTTGAAACAAATCCCACAAAAACATTTTTAAAAGGAAAATAAAACAAGTATGACATTGACATAAAACATTTATGCTGATCCATGGAAGAGTAGAGGACCAAGAAATAAACACACTTACTCAACAGAATGTGCACTCATCTGGGAGATGGGCTTCCCGGTATGCCTGGATTGTCTTGACTCTCTTAATTAAGGCGGGAAGGCCTTCCCAGGATGGATGGCAGCATTTTCTGGGGTGGGTCCCAAACTGTATAAAAGGAGAAATCTCATGAATACCAGCATGGATTCAACACTCTTATTCCAGATTGTGGATGCAATGTGACAGACCAGCTGCTTCAAGAAGTCTTCATTTCCCAGCTGTGACGGATTGTGCTTTTGATCTATGACCAGAAGGAAACCTTTCTCCCTGAAAAAAAAGCAATAAACACATACATCTGTAACATTTGATTCTCAATTAACATGTCTAAAATGTATTTTTAGGTAAAGATAGTCTCTTCAATAAATGGTCCTGGGAAAATTGGATATCTACATATACAATGCTGAAACTGGGTCTTTGTTTTACAGTCTCTCTGAAAACCTACTAAAACAGATCAAAGACCTTTGTGTAAGGTCTGAAACTACCAGAGATAAACAGAGAAAATATTTCAAGTAATATATATACACTAAATTTCTGAATAGAACTCCACTGACCCAGGAAGTAATATTAAAAATTGCCAAATGGGAGTCCTATCCTCAGCCCTCTTGGGGTAAGTCTATAGCACAGCCCTCCGCACCTTGAATCCCCAAGCCACATTCACCCTTCCATCTCCCCCATTGTTTGCTACTCCCAGTTTGGGACCTGCGCCATTCGTAGTCTTGGGGCCCAAGACACCTGGGGAATCAATACTGCTTCCTGATCCTTCTCACCCAGAACAACTGAGTGCCTTTCTTGGGCCCCAGGAGCACCGCTTCTGGACCTGGCCCCTCCCTCACCTCCCTCTACTTCCCTGGTCCTGCAACACCTGCCAGCCTCTTGCTGGGGCTGAAAGCCACTTTCTGGGGCTATGAGGCTTACCATTCCTCTCCCTGATCCTTTGCATCCAGTACAACCCAGCTACTCAATCCACTCCCTGGGAAATCTTGGGGCTTCTTCCTACCCCATCTGCCTTTGCATCCCTGCGTGGTGCGGTCACTGCCAGGGTCACAGGTCAGTCCAACGCCCAACTTCCTGAGGCCAAAATCATTCTTAGAAGATTCCAGACTTATGGAGAAAGTCTGAAAACTTCTGACCCACATTGGAATTACAATATAAAATCAAAAGAGAGAACCAGAAGCTTAGACGAACCAGCTCTTCATACCCAAAAAGTAAACCACAAAGACACATAAAGCTCAAAAATAAAAGAAGCAGAACTAAACTTGAAGAGTCAGAAACTACAAAAGAAATTCACATGTCAAAATCACAGAGAAAAAATAATAACATGAAAAACCAAAATAACATATCCCCACCAAATACCAGTAATCCTCTAGAGGAGCACAATGAGAACCCCCTAGAGACAAATGCAGGACATGGAACTCAAAAGAACAATGATGAATATGATAAAAGAAGTCAGTGAATTTAAAGAACACACAAACAAGGTAATCATAGAGCTGAAGGAAGATAGGGATAAACTTCTGAATGAATTCAGAAAAGAGTTAGAAATATTGAAAAGACTCAGGCTGAAATGCAGAAAGAAGTGAAACACTCAGTAAGCCAATTAGAAACAACAGGAGAAAGCCTCACCAATAAGATGAACGAAATGGAAAACAGAGTATCAAGATTGGAAGATAAAGTGGATGAACTGGACCACTCAAGCAAAGATTATGAAAAAATTAAGAAATTACAAGAATGGAATATGCAGGAATTGAGTGACGCAATAAAAAGACCAAACTTATGAA
>NW_008337307.1:217336-217734 GCF_000622305.1 Nannospalax galili | reverse complement strand
GGCACCTTAAGTGGGAAAACCATGATAGAGGTGTGAGACGATACAAGAGAGAAACAATGCCTAGCTAGTCACAAAAACCAGAGGGAACCATATTATTCCTACAATCTACTGACAAATTATACATAACAGATCAAGAAATATATCTCTAGATAAGGTTTATTTGAGGCCAACTGGTCATTAACCAAGATTTATCTGCAGGACACACAATAACTAAAAATGCCAGAATGGTGGAACTAACCTTCTCGGATGTTTAACAGACATACCTTGAGATCTATACTAATTGGGTCAGAGGGATACAAAGGACACTTTTTGCTCCTTGCCCTCCTAGGTCGATTAGTTCCCAGGGACTATGAGCATCTCGCAAAATGTCCTGTAATGGTGGTGGGTCATCTGACCTC
>NW_008337307.1:213138-216997 GCF_000622305.1 Nannospalax galili | reverse complement strand
CCCCAACTCTATCCAAAGGAATACTGACAATGGATTGCTGTAGATGAGGAACAGCTGATCCTCCTGGAACAGGGACCTCTGGCTGACTAGATTTACCAGAAGGGCAGATAGGGGGGGAATGGATGGGGATGCTGACAGCACAGTGGACAATGGCAGGGATAGAAGAGTATGGAGGCTCTAGTGGGAGAGGAAGGCTGTCTACCTGACGAGATTGTATACATGCTCAGATGCCGAGGAGCTCAGAAGGTGGGCGACTGTGACCAGTAATAGTCATGTATATAGAGATTAGAAATGCATGTGAAAACGTCTCAATGTCAATGGGCTTGGAATGAATCTTTCTGTATGAAACTGTGTGCTTTGACTACGAAGTGGAGATCTTTTTTAAACGTTGGAACCTCATTTAATTTTATGTCTTATAGAGTTTATAATGAGTAAAAGATTATATAAGCGTAATAATTCATCTGTAAACCTAGAAATGTACAGCCAATTTTGAAAGAGATGTACCGTAGCTCAGAAAAATATTATTGAATAGGTTAATGCTGTTGTAATGAAATGCTTCTTTTAATTAAAAAAAATTGCCAAATGGGATTTCATTAAACAAAACATCTGTGCAATAAAAGAAACAACTAACATAGTGAAGAGATAGTTTAAAGAACTGGAGAAAGATTTTTGGAAGCCATTCATCTGAGAGAGGACTATTATCTATAATATATAAATAACTTGAAAAATTAAACAACAAAAAAATCAAGAATGAACAAATAAAACAGATACTTCACAATGAAAAAACACCAATAACTAATGATTACATTTAAAACCTTTACTTTTTTATACAATCTATTTTATTTATTATATTTTCAAGTTTTCCATCCATATTAACAAGAAAATCTGACTTGTAATTTCAATATCATGTTGCCTACATTGACTTATTTATATACTTATCAGTAGGGGAAAAACAGGTTTCAGAATTTTTACAGCTTGTACAAGAAATCAGTCCTTGGTTTCCTGATCAAGGAACTTTAGATTTAGATACTTGGAACAAGGTAGGAAAAGAAATAAAAATCTGGTACACAGCACATGGTCCAGAAAATATGCCTATACAAACATTGTCCTTATGGAATCTGATTAAACATTGACTTCCACGGAGACTGAAGTACTACTTCCTATAGAAGCTTCAGAAAGCACATCTCTCTTGAAAGAGTACGGGACTCTACGACAAAAGAATTCTAATAGTAATCCTTCCTTTGTTAATCTAGTTGACAATTTGTCTGATGGAGATGTTAATGATGATGAATTATCCCCTGAAGATTGGATAGATTTAGGTGAGGAGGCTGCTAAATATCATAATGAACATTGGCCTCGTGATTTAGGAAGACCACCTCCTACAGCTCCCCCTTATAAAAATAACACAAAGGCTTGAGAGCAGTAGGATTTTCAGGGGCTATGAAAGAGGCAACTAGACAAGAAGCCTTTTTGAGATGCTTCCCTGTCACTTATGATGATGATGAAGAGCCTACTAGGGAACCTCTTCCTTATAAATTATTAAAAGAAATTAAAGAGGCAGTTAATAAATATGAACCAACTGCTCCTTATGTTGTTACCTTGGTGGATAATTTAGCAAGCTATTGGCTGACACGTTCAGATTGGAGTCAAATTGCACTATCTTGCCTGGATGGAGGACATTGTTTATTATGGAAAGTAGAATATGAAGAACAGGTCAAAAGGGAATTAGGATACAGTAAATTTAAGGATGAGGCTAGAGAAATAGATATGTCTATGGTGATGGGAGTAGGAAAATGGATAGACACTAGAGAACAAATAAAGATTCCCAAGAAGGCATTATTGCTGATATCCTCACTGGCTATTGAAGCTTGGAAGCGCTTGCCTTCTCCTGGCCCTTTGCCCATGGGTATAATAAATGTGAAACAAGGAGGGGAGGAACCTTATGAGACTTTTGTAGCTTGGTTGACTGATGCAGTAACTAAGGTGATTCCCCAAGAAGAGGCTTCAGGATTAACTATTAAAACAACTGGCCTTTGAAAATGCTAACATAGCTTGCAAAGAATTAACCAGATCTGTGAGAAGACAAGGAACACTTACTGATTTCTTAAAAGCATGTGCATATTTTTCTCCTTCCTATGCACAAGGCATAGCTATGATGTTTTATTAACATTGGGAAGAGGATATGCTTGTATTTTTCCACAGGAAACTGAATCTCCTATTTGGATTCCTGATCACCTCATTTGACATTATGACAGGACAACCGCTTGGTATTCTCCTGGATGGGTTACTCCTCAAGTTGTTTCTCTTTCAATCTCTGGTAGACAGCCCATTCAGAGGGACCTTTATAAACTTTTGCCTGCAATAGGTATGATCACTCTTCATTGCCCTCGGGGGAATCCAAAGTTTACTTCCAAACCTTTACAAGCTTGTGTAGGTGCTCCCTTTGCTATTTTATGGGAAGGTCCTCATGGTTTTATGTTTGTCTCCCATAATTCTGATGGTTCTTTTCATGTATATTGTTCTTACTATATTTTGTCAAATTGCTTAACTAGATCAAAAACTAAGGAAGCTTTTATTATATTATGCCACCCTTCTTATGTTATGCTTCCTGTTACTCTCTCTGAACCATGGTATATAGATCCAGGTGTTCATCTTTTTCACGATGCTACTACTGCCCTCCAATGATCAAAACATTTTTTGCTGCTCTAATTCTTGGAATAACTGCTTTAATTGATATATTACCTAGCTTTGCCTTGTCTACCAGAGCCCTTGTGCAAGAAATTCATAAAGCACATCATGTTAATCAACTTTCTAAAAATGTTTCTGTAGCATTGATGATTCAGGAACATATTGATCAGGGAATTCAGGAAAGGTTAAATGCTCTAGAAGAGACAGTGCTATTTATGGGTAATCAAATAATATTAAGGTTGACTTCAGGTTCAATGTCATATAGCATTTAAATGGATTTGTGTTACTCCTTTCCATATAATTCCTCAGATCATGAATGGGATAGAGTTAAGCTTCATTTACAAGGGGTATGGAATAATTCTGATATAGGACTAGATATTCATAACTTACATAGTCAAATCCTAACTCTTAGTAAATCCCATATAGCTACTTCATCTTTGGAGAAAACTTCAGCCTCATTTGTCTCTGCCATTTGATCTTATGTGTCTAATAGTAATGCTTGGTCATTTTTTATAAATTTAGGGATTGTTTTGTTCCTAATATTAATTCTGGTTTTTGCTCTTCCAGTCATCATCAGACAACTAGGAAAAAGTATTCATATTTTGAAACCTTCAAATTAAAAAATAAAAAGGGAGAGCAATATTTTGTTTGCAAGGTTCTTGACAATTGTTCTGTTTGAGAAACTTCCAGCTGAACACCGATGACAGCTACTCTTTTGGTGCATATCCCTTCCCCAACTACTCCTGGTTTTTGTAATTTGTATAATTTTCTCTTCTTTAAGTATTCTGATAACCAACTCTGATGATGGAATGGGAATCTAAACTGGGGAAATCTCTTCCTTTAGCAGAATTATCATGTTATTGAAACAAAACGAAAATAAAAAGAAAGACAACTTCCTCCTATGACTATGATCTCATTTGGACCTGCATTTGTGATTAATAAAGAGGCTTGGTTTCCCCCAAAAGAAAAAGATAGCATGCAATAGAATCCCTGCTGCCTTTTACAGGAGTTTATGAATTTAATCCTGAACAAGGAACTACTGAGACTAAACTTTGGTATAAGGAAAAACTACTTGGCTTAGGGATACTCCCTCTTGGATAGAAAGATTTGCTACATCAGTAAAAAGCTGGTGGTGCATGACTTCTGGAGAAAAATCGCCTATTCTTTTACA
>NW_008337307.1:209274-212911 GCF_000622305.1 Nannospalax galili | reverse complement strand
TTCTCTCTCTACTTCTATGGTAAAATAGAAACCGCAAGGCTATAAAGAAAACAATGAAGACATTGCTTGGCTATGTTAAGAAAAGGTTAATCATTGAACTTTGTACTTTCCTTTTACTGTGATTATAGAAAAATATTGTACACTGAGAAATACTGTGCAAACTCATGGTTTGATTTATGGTCTGATGCTTTACTGCTATTGTAGTCTTTCTAATTATAAATAAAGGTTGTAGAAGGCTGCTTTCAGAAGAAGAGAAGTAAAAGACATTCGAGCTGACCTCCCCCAAGCAGGTCAGTCAACAGCCACTACTAGAACTGCAATTGTGGTTTCTGGTATAGTCATTTCTACCGCCGCAGTTACCTTCACCCCTTCAGGCCCTGGACTCAGCTGGAGCTGGACTCCAGCACTTATCTGCTTGTTTATTATTTATTTATTGAGACAGACTCTCAAATTCCCTATGTAACACAGGCTGGACTCAAGCTTGTGAGCCATCTTAATACTGGGAATACAGGCATTCTCCACCCCATTTGGGATCTAGCATAAAATTTTAATAATTTGTTACACTCTCAGTCACTTGAAGCAATGCAATTTTATTTTAGAGTTCTTTACATTACTATCCCACATGGATTTCACTGGGTAAAATCAAGTTGTCTACACAGAATGCAACCTCTGAAATAAAACCCATTTCCTTGTCTTCCTCAGATTATAGAGGCCACGTGTTTTTTGGTCACATATGCTCTCAACATTGGTACTGGATATTCTTGTCCTTCATGTATTGCACCTCTGTAATCATTCTATCATTCTTTCTTTCTCTCTCTCCTCTCCTCTCTCACCTGAGCTGATGTCTTTAAATGATTCCTTTGATTATATTTAGAAAATGACTGACAATCAAAAACATTACACTGTGACCAAAATTAACTGAGTTTATTTTCAATAGGTATGCACTGACTACATCTCAAAAAGGCTCAACCTAAAAGGAAAGTCAGACCACTTTAGAGCTGATACAATGAGTGAAATTTTTAAAAATATTTTATTATTTTTATTTTATGTGTATGTGTGTATTGCCTGCACGTATGGAAGTGGACCTGTGTCACACAATGCCCATGGAAGACAGAAGAGGGAGTCGGATCCCCTAGAACTGGAGTTATGGACAGTTGTTAGCTGCCATAGTGGGTGCTGGGATTCAAACCCGAGTCTTCTGCAAGAACATTCAGTGTTCCTAACCACTGAGCCATCTCTCCAGCCCCAATGAGTAAAATCTTTAAAATCCATTCTTTTTTCTCCTATGAAAGAGTCGGTGTGATTGGGCAGAAGAAAAATCCAATTAAATTTGTTAATTTCTATTTTTTCAGATTTGGAGGCTTAGAAATAACATTCTGTGTCTTGAGTCACTGAGAAATTGTGGGACAGAATAGTGGAGACTCACTAAAACATCAGCAAACAAGAAGTATTTATTATACATTCTTTATTATGGTAATGTTTCTAGTGAACATTATTCAAGAACACTCACAGATGTATTCTCATGAGACTAGATGTGTTATATAGGTCAGATAAAAACTAGAATGATGACAAGGTTGGATAGGTAGAAATGCCCAGCCTCTAAGGTTCTATTGAAATGCCACCTCATCATAGATGTGATCAGGAGGGACTATGGGGGATCTCTGGTCATCAACCAGTAAATCAGTCACCACCTGGGGAGAAATCAATCATTAGATTCTTAGCTGGAGAGTTAGAAGGACAATCCCTGGGCTTCCACACTTCACTCCTGTCACTCGCCACTTTCTTTAGATGTCCTGATACCTGCTAGAGCTACTCACATCCCTGCTTTAACCACACTTTCCTTATACTTTCTTACCAAAGCCAAGGAGGATTTCTAAGAAACCACAAACCAAAGGACATGGTTCATTGTCTGGGGACAGTTGATTGGCTGGCAATGGTCACTTCACTCATGGCTATTTCCTCCTAATACCTCCAAGTAAGGGAGATTCACTCAACAAAGAGGATTTTTTAAATTGTTTCTTTCTCTTCTATTCCATGAAAGGAGGAGGGGGTGCATGAACATGCATGTACACATAAACACACACACACACACACACAAACAGAAAGAGAGAGGCCAGAGACAGAGACAAAGAGACAGACCAGAGACAGACATAGAACGACATCTTAGACCTATAATTTAAAAAATATTTTATTGAGGTTTTGTGCATTTCATATAATAGCTCTTAATCAAATGTAGACCCCCTCCCCCACCCATGCCCCTCTGTATCCCTCCCACCGGATTTCATGCATTCTGTCATATATGTTAAGTTCTTTTTGGTCAAGAATTTGTAACCAGATGTCCTTCACTGCAAATTCATCCACTTGCCCAGACACTTGCCTTGTTGATGGAGCAGGCTGCTCTGCACCCAAATAAAGACAGGGATAAAGCAATGGAGGCTTCCAGCCCAGAGAGCATTGCCAGGCCAACTAAAATCCCCTGCAGAAAAGGAAAAGACAAAAACTGAAAGAAGACAGTGAGTGGAAAACAAGTCACTTATAGGGAATTATATAGAATTTTGCATCTTACACTAGTAATTCTCATTAAAACCCCAATACATTCATATTTGTAACTACTAAAATTGTAACTACTAAAATTGTAAAAATTAGGCCCTCACCTCCCTCTGCTTCCCTGGGCCTGCACAACCTGCAGGCCTCTCTCTCCAGAGTAAGTCAATCTTGGCCTCTGTGCCTTGACTCGCCCAGCCTCACTCACCCTCCCATCTCCCCCACAGGTCTCTCCTCCTAGCCTGGGTCCTGTCCCATTCCTTGTCTTAGGTTCCTGGGGAACGACCACTGCTTCCTGATCCTTTGCATCCAGACAAACTCAGTTCCTTATCAGGTCTCCAGGGGCTTCCCTGGGTCTGCCAGCCTCTTTCCTGGATGCCAGGGCTGACCTTTCCTCTTCCTGGTCCTTTGCATCCAAACCAAACCAGCTCCTCAGTGCAGTCCACAGGGGCCCTTGGGACCACTTCCCACCCCCATCTTCCTTTGCATCTCTGGGTGGCAGGGCCACCACCTGCCTTACATCAGCATCTTTCCTGGGCCCAGCTCGCAGGCCAGTTGAGCCCCCAAATTCCTGAAACCAAAATCTTTCCTGGAAGGATCCAGACCTTAGGAGAAAGCCTGAGAGCATCTGATTCTCATCTGACTTGGGCCTCTGTGGGAACTCCTGAAGACAAAAGCAACCTGGCCACTCCAATATAAAATCAAAAGAGAGAACCGGAAGCTTAGAGGAACCAGCTTTTCATGCCCAAAAAGTAAACCACAGTGACACATAAAGTTCACAAAAAGAAGCAGACCTAAACTTGAAGGCTTGAGTCTCACACAGCAAGCAGAAACCACAAAATAAATTCACATGTCAAAATCACAGAGAAAACATAATAACATGAAAAACCAAAAGAACATATCCCCATCAAAAACCAATAGTCCTCTAGAGGAGTACAATGAAAACCCCCTAGACATAATGCAGGACATGGAACTCAAAAGAACAATTATAAACATGATAAAAGAATTCAGTGAATTTAAAGAACACACAAACAATGAAATCAAAGAACTGAAGGAAGATAGGGATAAACTTCTGAATGAATTCAGAAAAGAG
>NW_008337307.1:206905-208486 GCF_000622305.1 Nannospalax galili | reverse complement strand
GGTGTCACTGTGGAAATGCACAGCTACACCAAGAATGCAAACAGAAATAAAAATGACAGGATTCAATACACACACACCTTTCATTAATAACTTTAAATATCAATGGACTGAACTCCCCAGTCAAAAGACACAGACTAGTTGAATGGATTTAGAAACAAAACCCATCCCACTTTCAAGGACAGGGACTGCCATAAGGTGAAGGGATGGGAAAAAAATACTCCAAGCAAATGGTACAAAAAAAAGCAGGTGTTGCAATTCTGATATCTGACAAACTAGACTTTAAAACTAATCAGAAGAGATAAAGTGGGCCACTTCATTCTGATCAAAGGAACAATAAACCAAGAAGACATTACAATCACGAACATATATTCACCAAACTCTGGTTCAACCAACTTCATAAAAACAGTACTATAGGACTTTAAGACCCAGATTAATCCCAACTCATTAGTAGTAGGGGGCTTCAGTACTCCACTGTCTCCATTAGATAGGTCAACAGGACAGAGAAGAAACAGAGAGACATATGAATTAAATGATACCATACATCAAATGGACCTAACAGACATCTACTGAATATTCCACCCAAGCACAAAAGAATACATATTCTACTCAGTAGCCCTTGGAAGTTTCTCTAAGGGCACAAAACAAAGCTCAGCAAATACAAAAAGATTGAAATAATTCCGTGCATTCTCTCAGACCACAATGGAATAAAGCTTACAATCAACACCAGAAGAAGCCTTACTCACCACATGAACACATGGAGATTAAACAACACACTCCTGAATGATGAATGGGTCAAAAGAGAAATTAAGAAAGAAATAAAAGTATTCCTGGAACTAATTGTGAAAACGACAATACAATACAACAAAACCTCTGGGACATCCTGAAATCGGTCCTTAGAGGGAAGTTTATAGCTCTAAGAGCCTACGTCAAAAAATCAGAAAGAACACAAATAAATGACTTAAGGTTGCAACTCAGGACACTTGAAAAGCAACAGCAAACAAAACCCAAACCGAAACAGACAGGAAGAAATAACAAAAATCAGGGTAGAAATTAATGAAATTGAGACAAAGAAAACAATACAAATAATCAACCAATCCAAGAGCTGGTTCTTTAAAAAGATAAAGAAGATTGACAGACCGCTAGCCCAGTTAACCAAAAGAAAGAAAGAGCACCTCCAAATCAACAAAATCAGAGATGAAAGGGGAAACATCACAACAGACACCAGAAAGATACAGAACATTATAAGGGAATACTTTAAAACCCTATATTTTACTAAATTTGAAACCTAAAAGAAATGGATGGATATCTAAAGGCATGAGAATCACCAAAAGTAAACCAAGAAGAGATTAACAGCTTAAACAGACCCATATCACAAAAAGAAATTGAAACAGTAATACAAAACCTCCCAACTAAAAAAAGCCCAGGACCAGATGGATTTACAGCAGAATTCTATCAGACATTTAAAGAAGATCTACATCCAATACTAGTTAATTTGTTCAAAAAGAAATGGAGGGAGAACTTCCAAAATCATTTTGTGAAAACAGCCTCACTCTAATACCAAAGCCAGGTAAAGATACAACC
>NW_008337307.1:206338-206817 GCF_000622305.1 Nannospalax galili | reverse complement strand
ATCA
Organism: Nannospalax galili; assembly: GCF_000622305.1. Taxonomy (NCBI): domain Eukaryota; kingdom Metazoa; phylum Chordata; class Mammalia; order Rodentia; family Spalacidae; genus Nannospalax; species Nannospalax galili. The sequence goes on along the minus strand of NW_008337307.1, from coordinate 206,813 downwards.
GAAAGATCATCCACCATGATCAAGTGGGTTTTATTACAGAGATGCAGGGATGGTTCAATATATGTAAGTCAATAAAAGGTCATAAATCATATAAATGGACTCAAAGACAAGAGTCACATGGTCATCTCAATAAATGCAGAAAAGGGCTTTGACAAAATTCAACATGAATTTTTGTTCAAAGTCCTAGAGGGAATTGGACTGGATGGAGCATATCTCAACATAATTAAAGCCATATACAACAAACCCACAGCCAACATCATTCTAAATAGAGAAAAAGTGGAACCATTCCCATTGATATTAAGAATCAGACAAGGCTGTCCACTAACATGACTTCTCTTTAACATAGTGCTTGAAATTCTTGCAAGAGCAATAAGACAAGAGCAGGTAATTAAAGGAGTAATAATTGGAAAAGAAGAGCTCAAATTATCCCTTTTTGCAGATGATATGATAATATATCTAAGGGACGCCAAAAATT
>NW_008337307.1:205759-206304 GCF_000622305.1 Nannospalax galili | reverse complement strand
GTGTCAGATTAAAAAACTAATCTACAGAAGTCTGTAACCTTTCTATACACTAATAACAAGCAATCAGAGAAAGAGCACATGGAAACATTCCCCTTCACAATAGCTGCAAAAAAATAAAGTAAAATATTTTGGAATAAACCTGACCAAAGACATTAAGGAGCTCTATAATGAAAATTTTAACTCTTTAAAGAAAGAGATTGAGGAAGACATCAGAAGATGGAAGGACTTCCCATGCTCATGGATTGGAAGAATTAATATTGTGAAAATGACCATCCTACCAGAAGTCATTTATAGATTCAACACAATGCCAATCAAAATTCCCATGACAATTTTCACAGAATGGGAAAAAACCATCCTAAGATTCATATGGAAGCACAAAAGACCTCGGATAGCCAAAACAACCTTGAGCACTAAGAGCAATGTGTGGGGGATTACTCTACCAGACTTTAAGCTGTATTACAGAGCTATTGTCATAAAAACAACATGGTACTGGCACAAAAAATAGACACATAGATCAATGGAACAAAATAGAACAGCCAAATATG
>NW_008337307.1:204399-205659 GCF_000622305.1 Nannospalax galili | reverse complement strand
AGAGGTTTAAAAACCAGAATTTCTAACGAACTCAAAAAACAGAGACCTAAGACAAGAAGCAACCCAATTAAAAGATGGGCTAAGGAGCTGAACAGAGAGTTCTCAAAAGAAGAAGTAAAGATGGCTATGAAACATCTTAAAAGATGTTCAACATCACTAATAATCAGGGAAATGCAAATTAAAACCACTTTAAGATTTCCCCTTACCCCAGTCTGACTGGCTAAGATCAAGAAAACAAATGATACCAAATGTTGGAGGGGATGTGGGGAAAGGGGAACACTCTTCCACTGCTGGTGGGGCTGCAAACTGGTTCAACCCCTATGGAAAGCAGTGTGGAGAACTCTTAAAAACTACAAATGAACCTACCATTTGACCCAGTTATACAACTCCTTGGCATATACCCAAAGAACTCATCCTATTGCAGAGACACTTGTACATCCATGTTTGTTGGTGCTCTTTTCACAATAGCGAAGAGATGGAAGCAACCTAAGTGTCCCTCAATTGATGAGTGATAATGAAAATGTGGTTCATTTATGTGATGAAGTTTTAATCAGCAATAAAGAAAGATGATATCATGAAATTTACAGGTAAATCGATGGAACTAGAAACTGTTATACTCAGTAAAGTAACACAGACTCGGAAAAAAAATCAATACATGTTCTCCCTCATTTGTGGATCCTAGAACCAAACCCTGATAAGTTGTGGGGAGCGAGCACGGCCGAGCCAGCCAAAGATGGCGCCCTGGCTGGCTGCCAAACCTCGTGCTGTTTACTTCAACTCTTGGCTGATTGCCAAGGCTCATGATCCTTGCTTGTTTACTCCAAAGCATGGTGAACCTGAACAGGTGTTGCCTACCTGATGATCTTGCTACGTGGCCAACGAGCTGCACTCTGCCTGCCCGCTGCACGTGTGTGTGCCCTGATTGGTCCTGGCTAGAGGGAGGGCTGTTGGAAACGCTATATGAACAGCTGAGGTGTGTAAGAGAACAGAACAGAGGAAGAACAGAACAGCAACAATGAGACAGCCTCATAGTGAGAGAGAATAAAGTGAGAGAGAATGTAATGAGAGAGAATGTAGTGAGAGAGAATGTAGTGAGAGAGAATGTAGTGAGAGAGAATGTAGTGAGAGAGAATGAAGTAAGAGATATAGAACTACGAACGAAGCAGCATCATAGTGGGTGAGATAATGAAGAGACTATAAGAGAGAATAAAGGAAGAAAAAGAAACAGAAGCTTGAACCTCACCTTGGTGTCTGTGTCGT
>NW_008337307.1:197739-203395 GCF_000622305.1 Nannospalax galili | reverse complement strand
TTTTATTTTTTAGTTTTTCTTTCTTGTAAACAAATGATTGATGAAATAATGTAACACCTTAAATTCCAGAAAATGGCATGGTTTTCCAACCTCGTGTGGATATGGCGCATGATCAGTCTATCATATAAGATTAATACAAGTTCGTGCTTTCTGTGTTATGGTGAGACAACATTAAAGAATCCAATCTCTCCAGCCCCAGGAAACATTTCTTAAAGGAAGCAAATCTGATGTTAAGTTCTTATTTTTTTTTTTTTTTAGAAAAAATCTTTATGTATTTAGAAAACCCAGCTAAAACATTTGTTCAACCATTGAGTCTCTGCCGCTAACAGCCTGTTATATTGAGAGGAGGTATTTTGCGTAAAGGACTGGGTTTTACATAGGGGCCATTGAGTGCATACCTATAGTATGGAAGAAACATCAACCGGTCTGGGTCCCTCAATGGCCCCTTCCCAAAGAAAAATTATTAGCTGCCCAGGACCTAATAAACGAACAGCTTAGTGCAGGCCATATAAAGGAGTCTACCTCTCCTTGGAATACACCCATATTCATTATTAAGAAAAAATCAGGCAAATGGAGATTACTCCAGGATTTAAGAGCTGTAAATGAGTGTATGGAAACCTTTGGCCCGGTGCAACGTGGCCTCCCTTTGATTTCAGCTTTGCCAAAAAACTGGCCTACTGCTATAATTGATATCAAAGATTGTTTTTTCTCTATTCCTTTGCATCCGGATGACACCTCTAAATTTGCATTTACTGTCCCACCCTTAAACCATTCTTCTCCAGATAAGCGATATGACTGGGTAGTTCTTCCTCAAGGAATGGCTAATAGTCCTACACTATGCCAGATATATATAGGAAAAGTCATTCAGCCATTAAGAGACGCCTTTCCCGAGGCTGTCATCTATCATTATATGGATGATATTCTTTTATGTGCAGACAGTAATACCAAGGTCGAAACTATGTTGTACAAGCTAAAGGTAGAGCTTGCTAAGTGGGACTTGTCCATAGCACCAGACAAAATTCAGTTGGGGGATATTAAGGAGTATTTAGGAACCCGGTTGAGCAATACAATAGTAAAGCCTCTTAAACTGACCATTAAGATAGATCATCTTAACACCCTAAATGAATTTCAAAAGCTCTTAGGAGATATAAACTGGATCAGACCTTATTGTAAACTAACTAACGCAGACTTAGCCCCACTATTCAAAATACTCCAAGGTAATCCTGCTCTTCATTCCCCTAGAACGCTTACTCCTGAAGCACGGGCCTGCATTCAGAAAGTGGAACAATGTTTAAGCCTTGCTCAAGTGACACGTTTAGATTATGAAAAGGCCTTGTATCTTTGTATTATCGCTTCTAACTGTTCTCCAACTGGAGTTTTGTGGCAGGAGGGTCCTATAATGTGGTTATACTTAGCTCATTCTCCAAAGAAAATACTTCCTTATTATCCAGAAGAAGTCACGGCTTTGGTACTGAAAAGCCTGCGAACTAGTGTGGAAGCATTTGGCAAACAACCTGATATTATCATAACCCCTTATTCACCCCTTCAAATAGAAACTTTAGCTGCATGTAATGATAGGTGGGCTGTTGTAGCCACCAGTGCTACTGGCAGGTTTCACAACCATCTCCCTGCTGATCCTATACTGCAATTTGCATCTCGTAACCCTTTAATACACCATCAGGTTACATGTACTTCACCTATTATTGGAGCAGTCAATATTTACACGGATGGATCTAGAGGGGGAGTTGGGTCTATTTGTGTAGAAGGTCTACCCCCCGAAACCCACATATTCCCCTTTAAGTCAGCACAAGCGACAGAGCTTGCTATAGTTTTAAAAGTTTTCACCATATTTACACAACAGTTTAACCTGATATCAGACAGCCGATATGTGGTACAAAGTTTACAAATTCTGGAAAATGTTGGCTCAATCAGGTCACATTCCCAAGTCCATGACCTTTTTGTAGCCCTGCAAAAGCAAATTTGGCTTCGGCAATCACCATTTAGTATAATTCACATCAGAGCTCACACTGGCCTTCCCGGATCTCTTGTAGAAGGGAATGCAAAAGCTGATGCAGCCACCAAAAGCGTGTTTGTGTTTACAGCCTTTGCATTAACATCGGTGGGACGTGCTGCTCAATTTCATTCAAGGTTTCATGTTAATGCAAATACCTTACGTCAAAAATTTCATATTACCAGAGAGCAAGCACGACAGATAGTTTTACAGTGCAAGATTGTACAGAAGCAAAAGAGATTTTGGAATAACAGCAGCTATGCCACAGGCCCGCTTCCTCCGGGCACGTTGAATTTGGTAAATCATGTTTATAGTGATACTGATGATAAAGAAAGGAGAAGTACAAATCAGAATAATATAGAGTGTGCTCTAGGCCTTTCCCCTGCCGCTGCCCCTAAGTCATGATGCTAGTATATTTCCTAAAGTATTCAGTTCTACGAGGAACCCTTTGATTAATGTTGCAGCACTACTGCTGTGTTAAATTCGATATCTCAGAACACCACTGAGGCATTGGAGATAAAAATTATTCGTGTAGCTGAAGGCAGGCATACTTTCAGTAAACCAAAGAGTAGATTTATTACAGGAACAAGTAGATATCTTAGGGCAGTTAATGTTTGTGGGATGTATTTATCATATGCCTGGATTATGAATAACCTCTGTGGAGTATCTTAATTTCTCTAAGGCAGGTAATCTATCTAGAGAACTCTCTACAGGTCTCCAAGACAACTGGAGCGAAAATACAAGCATCAATTGTGGCAGTGAATGCTACAAGAGTAAAGATGGTCTCTATAGAAGACTGGATGAAGACCCTCCAGGGAGCCTTTTCCTTCCTCAAGGACCGGGGAGGGATGGCTTTTTGGGAATTCCTGCCGGTTGCTGCTTGTGTCTGTATGGTTTGGTGTGTGTGTGTGTGAGATGCGGCAGCAGACAGCTCACCAGCAGCAAATACAGGCTATGGCTGCCTTAGAGAAGGGCAAGTCACCTCCGCATTTGGCTAAATATGCTGGACCGGTAGTCAATGATGGGTACGACCCTCTCATTTGCATACCAACCTAAGGCAGACCGACAACCATGATGTTGCTGAGTTGATGACGGGTAAGGATGCCAAATGAAAGAGGGCAACCTAAGCCAGGCATGGTCCCTTGGCCTCCCTTGGTTTATTTAAACGAAAAGGGGGAGATATGGGGAGTGAGCACGGCAGAGCCAGCCAAAGATGGTGCCCTGGCTGGCTGCCAAACCTTGTGCTGTTTACTTCAACTCTTGGCTGATTGCCAAGGCTCGTGATCCTCGCTTGTTTACTCCAAAGCATGGTGAGCCTGAACAGGTGTTGCCTGTCTGATGATCTTGCTACGTGGCCAACGAGCTGCACTCTGCCTGCCCGCTGCACGTGTGTGTGCCCTGATTGGTCCTGGCTGGGGGGAGGGCTGTTGGAAACGCTATATGAGGAGCTGAAGTGTGTAAGGAGGGGGACACAGAGAGACACAAGAGAGACAATGAGAATAAGAATAGTGGGTGAGATAATAAAGAGAAACAAAGAATGAAGAAAGAGAGAATAAAGGAAGAATGAGAAAAAGAAGCTTGAACCTCACCTTGGTGTCTGTGTCGTCTTTCCTCGGCTCTGCTGGACAGAGTCGTGGCTCGCGACAAGTGGTGGTCTGTACGGGGATCCCTGATGCACTACATAATTAATGGAAAGGAAACAGGGAGGTGAAAGGAAAAGAAATAACCTGAAAGAGAAGAACAGTAGGAAACAGGCCTTAAAAAGGGAGATGTGGATAAAAATTGGGTTAGTTTAAGGGAGGGGGAGGAAAGGGTATACAAGGAACCTAGGGGATAAAGGGAAAGAAGGAGCTCAAGAGAGGTAAGGCTATAGAGAAGGGTACTATTAAGGGAGAAAGGGGGGAAATGAGGGCACCTTAAGTGGGAAAAGAATGATAGAGGGGTGAGACAATGTGAGAGATAAATAATGCCTGCCTACTTTTGAAAACCAGAGGGAACCATATTACTCCTACAACCTGCTGACAAATTATACATAGCAGATCAAGAAATATATGTCTATGCAAGGTTTTTCTGAGAAAAACTGGTTTTTGCCCAAGATTTATCTACATGACCCACAGTAATTAAAAGTACCAGACTGGTGGAACTAACCTTCTTGGGTGTTTAACAGACATACTTTGAGGCCTATAATAATTTGGTCAGAGGGACATAAAAGACAGTTTTTGCTCCTTTCCCTCCTAGGTCAACTAGTTCCTAGGGCCTATGAGCATCTCTCAAAATGTCCTGTAATCGTGGTGGGTCACCTGTTCTCTTGATCAAGGAGGCTAAGGAGCCCCCACCAGATGGACTTGAACCACAGTCTAGTCTATAAAGAGGAGGGTCAACACAGAAGAATCATTTCCTCCACGCTTCCAAGTGAAGACAGCCATGGTCGAGTAGGACCTTTGACTTATCTTCTCCAGGCGGAACTGGTAAAAGAAAGGAGCCAGGGGCTCCTCCCAAACCCATGTGACCCCTGAGGAACAGATCCTCAAATGACCTTAAGAGTAAAAATAAATTGGTTTATCTGGGCCAACTGTATGGCCTTAAACACCCAAAAAGAAAGTATAACTAAAAATTAAATGGACCAATATAATTTCTTAAGAGTCCATATGCGCAGCTAAAGGCTACATAAAAAGCAACAATGCCAGACAGGCCATACCTTCTTTTGAGTTGTTGGCCAGGGTGGTCAAAGGACTCCTGGATAGTAACCCAGCATAGAACTAGGAAAATGAACAGCAGACCCCAATCTTATCTAAAGGAATATTGACAAGCGATTACTGCTAGATGAGTAACACCTGATCTTCCTAAAACAAAGACCTCTAAATAGGCTGACTAGATTCACCAGAAGGGCATGTAGTGGGGAAGGGCTGGGGGTGCCAACAACACAGCAGACAGCAGCAGGGATATCAGAGTATAAGGGCTTTAATGGGGGAGGAAGGCTGTGGGAGGGCACCATCTGGGAAGTGGGTGTATAGTCGAATCAGAAGGTTTGGGATGTTCTGTGATACACACACACACACACACACACACACACATAATATTAACAAATTTTTTTAACGTATTATATTTGAAGAGGAAGCTTGGAAATTTACGTCATGCTAATTAGTAGAGGTGGTAAACATTACCATCGAAATCTACCCAATGACTTAATAGATATACACAGGTGCCAAGGATCCAAGTGCAACCCATTATGTTTAGTAATAATCAGATACATACAGATGAGAGATGCATGCACCAACATCTCAGTGTTAGGGGCAAAAACAATGAGTCTTTCTGAAAATGAAATGGAGATCTTTTTCAAAGGTTAAAAAACTCATTCAATTTTATGTCTTACAGGGCTTATACTGAGTTCAATATTGTATAACTGTATTAACTCAACTGTGAACATAGAAACTTGCACCCACTTGTGAAAAAAGATGCACTCTTGCTCTTGAGTGTGTTACTGAATATGTTAAAGCTGTAGTGAAATGCTTCTTCTAATCATGTAGTTATTAAAATTTTAAAAAATAATGATTAAAAAAATAATTCTCCAAAGCATAAAACTTTGTTCCTTAATAATTATTAGACGTGAAAAACATTACCACTGAAATCTATCTGACTACTTTA
>NW_008337307.1:171088-197554 GCF_000622305.1 Nannospalax galili | reverse complement strand
TTAATTTTATGTCTTATAGGGTTTATACTGAGTACAATATTGTATAACTGTAATAATTCAACTGTAAACCTAAAAATTTACAGTCAATTTTGAAAGAGATATATCTTAGCTCAGGATATTGTTATTGAATATGTCAGTGCTGTTGTAATGAAATGCTTCTTCTAAGTATGTGGCTAATAAATAAATAATAAAAAACAAAATAAAACAAAAATTGTAAAAATTGTTCCTTCACAATTTCATACACACATCTATCTATCTATCTATCTATCTATCAATCATCTATCTATCTATCATTTATCTATCATCTATCATTTGTCTCATATCTATCACCTATCTATCATCTATCTATCTATCTATCTTCTATCTAACACCTATCTATCTATCATCAATCTACTTACCTATCTTTATCTATCAATCGTCTATCTACCTATCATCTGTCATCTATCTATCTATCAATCATCTATCTATATCTATCAATCATATATTTATCATATATCTGTATATCATCTATCTACCTACCTATTATCTATCTACCTATCTATCTATCATCTATCATATATCTACCTATCTATCATCTATCAATCATCTATCTATCAATTTAGCTATCATATATCTTTCTATCACTATATCTATCATCTATCCATCTATCATACATCATCTATCTATCATCTATCTATCTATCTATATCAATCATCTATATCTATCTATCAATCATCTATTTATCATCTATTATCTATCTATCTAAAGTACTTTGATAATAGGCTCTCCCCATTATGCTCTTAGCCTCCATCAAGTCCCATTGAACTCTTTCTTCTTCTTAAGATCCCCTTCCTACTTGAGTTACTTTTACTGTGACTCACTGTGTTTGATGGGGTTACTCACCTGAACATGGGCAATAAGTTATTTGCTTGAATAAAGAAAACTTACTAGTGGCTATACCATTGAGAAATTCAACTACCCAACCTTCAGCAATCATTATTTGCCTATAGTTCCGTAGAAAGGGTGAGATCTCATGTTATCCTCCCTCATCAATGAAGGATAGTTAACAGGCTCAATCTTATGCAGGTCTTTTGGCAATAACCACAGGTGCTGTGAGGTCATTAGTCCAATAGCCATGTCAAGTCCAGAAAAGTGCTTCTACTTTTTGCCACAACTGGACCAATCTAATGTCACCAGGGAAGAGGGAACTTCAACTGAGGAATTTCCTCCAGTGTATTAACCTTGTGGGTATGTCTGTAGGGCATTTAAAAATTACTGATTGATGTAGGAGGGTCCAGCCCTCTGTGGGAAGTGTCATTCCTGGACAGGTGGTTCTGGGTTATATTTTTAAAAAGCAACTGAGCAAGGCAGTGAAGTAAGTGAGTGAGCAGCATTCCTTCACGATCTCTGCTTCAGTTCCTACCTCTAGGCTGTTTGTGTGCAACCCTACTCTGTCTTCCCCATGAAGGTCTGTACTGAAGCTGAAACAAACCCTTTCTTCTCCAAGTTTCTTTTGTCAGTATTTTATCACAGCAGGAGAAAGGAAGCTAAGACAGACGTCTTCTTGGAAGTGACGTGTGTCTCACACATAAAGCAGCTTGTCATTAGCTCCCTGAAATTCTCTGCAATTTGAGTTATATTACTTCAACAAATACAACCATTTACCATCTAGTCAGCCCAGACATTTGCTGACCACAAAGCAACAAAAACCCACAGTTTTCCTTTTCTGCCTCCAGAAAACATGGACTCCTGGCAAGGATTGAGTTCTTACAGAATTTTCTACCAGATATGGCATATCATCATGGCATCTGGGAGAGGCTTGCAAAAACTAACTTTTCTGCTCAGTACTCATGACATTGTGAAATAGAACTAGTTCCTACAACTTCGAGGGGATAGTTCAGCTTTTGTAGAACCGAAGTCCAAAGTGAGGATCACAAGTAATATTTTAGATGGCAAAATGGTTTTAAAAAATGATCATCTGGGGCTAGAAAGATGGCTCAGTGGTTAAGAACACTAATTGTTCTTGCAGAAGACCTGAGTTCGAATCCCAGCACCCACATGGCATCTAACAACTGTCCATAGCTCCGTTCCAGGGAATCCAACATCCTCTTCTGTCATTCATGGGCATTGCATGACATGGGTGTACTTACCTACATGTAGGCAATACACACATACACATAAAATAAAAATAGTAAATAAAATATTTTTAAAAAATCATCATCCATAGAACAAGAAATACTGTGGTGAAAGCATATACAGTATACAGATCTGTTCACATAGGCAATTCTGCCATGTCTTAAATAGCAAACCCGTACCAATCACCACCACAGCGGCACTGACAGTGTTCATTCCCAAGCTACCTTGAATCTGAAAAGAATGAGAAAATGAGGCTGTCAAAATTCCTTACCTGTAATCCTTCCTGTGTTTGCATGGTCACTAATTGTCACTCAACTAAGATGAGCTGCATTTGAGACTCAACCTGGTGACCGTTCCTACTCAGGACGAATCAGGATGCAGCAGCCAGTAGAGCAGCAGCTCTGAATCCTCAAAGTTCTAAAGCAGACAGCATATTTCCCAGGATGTCATGGGGCAGAGAGCTACATCCATCAGTGAAGCCAATCACTCTCTCCCAAAGGTCACAGAACCATTTCAGCTCATATATAGGGCCATAAAGAATCAGAAAGATTTTATGTGACTAAAACATCTCCCTTTCACTGTGCTCACCCAAGTCTCCATGATAAGACAGTCACCAAACCCCTGGTCATTTCCCTTCCAGCAGCAATGGGCAGTGTTCCAGATATCAAGAACTGATCAAAGAGAGAAGCACTCAGAGCTTGCATTTGCACACCTTTGCCTACAATATCCTCTTGTCTCCCTTGACTGTCCAGTCACCATCATCTACTAAATAGTTGATCCCACCTTGGGACCTGAAAAGAAATGCATGGACTATGGAGTGAGATGGTTGAAGGTCTTGAGGGTAGAAAGATGATACTTACAGAGAAAGATTCCCATGGGTGGTATCCTATTTTAATCAGAATTAAATTGTCAAATAAATCCTGAGTAATCAGAGTCACCATGACTGCCAGGCACAGTGTCGTCAGCCCAATGAGAATCTGAGCCACCTGGAAGGAAAGGAATGTTGTCTGAAGAGGTGCAGCCCATCAGGAGGAAAGACTTTCCCATGATAATTGCACATTTATTTTTCTTCCTTCCTTCAAAACTCGAAATATGGGAAGGCTTTCCATAAAGGAAACAGGTCATGACTTTCACCCATCCAAATGAGGGCTTTGAGTCTAGTCTTAAAATGTATTCTTCTGTTTGTTATATAGATGAAGACAATAGGGGCAGTTTCTTCAATGATAGGTAGCTTTGTTGCACCTCTCCAGTTCCTGAGTTTTTAGGTTTTGTTAAGGTCATTATGGGACAAATGATCTAGAGAGCTGCTTTCTTGTCACCCTAGTCCAGTCAGGAAGTAGTCGTCTCTCCCAGTCCTGTGCTCTGTTCTCATGCACTTACCCCCAGGACCTGTGGCTGCCCCTTCAGGAAGATCAGCAATGTCTTCTGCTGCTGAAAGGGCAGGACCAAGCCATTCAGCTGTCCTGGTTGGAGGACATTCTCACTCATGGGAACGTTCATGGCCAGTCTGCTGTTTGTGTCTTTCCTGGATGTCCAGTTGTTGCTGTTTATATCAGCAAAGAAAGATTTGTCAGTGTCGGTCTACTTCAAATCTCTTCCATCACGGTTGACAATACCTAGGCCCAGGGACTTGTGGTTTCTGAGAATAGGATCTTATTCAATTTGTGTCTGACATGCTTGAATTTTCCCAATAACATTATTTCTATATCTTCCAAAAGAATTAACTCAAATAAATTGTAAATGGTTCTATACCTGACCTTAGCAAAGTGTCAGTGTTAATAACCTTAAAACAATGGGCATGAGCCTAAGAAAACTGGGTGATTTCCTCTCAAAGTTTATAATCCATACATACTCTCTGCTCCTGGGTTTTCTTTAGTTCTGCTTACACTGACCTGCGCATAGCCCAGGCTGTCTCATTTCCCTGATAGACCCCTTCTCAGAGACAAAGCAAGCACCTAAAATGAAGTATGGTTTCTTCCTACCTTTGCATCTTTTCAGAGCACAAACAGCAGCAGCTATTGCCCTTTCTGCTATACAGACTCTACACAGTCCTCCAAGAGAGTGACTTCCTCTGATATGGATATGTGACAGAAAGATCACCAAGCATCCTGTGTTTGTCACTTACTTCCTGTTGTTTATCTCACTCAACTTCCCAGATGACCATCTACAAGTTTTCAAGCTTTGTCCTCTGTTTGTACAATACTAATGTCTTTCCACTTACATGCTAACGATATTGGCTCAGCCGAAGAGCCCATCAACTGATGAATGGATAAAGAATTAATGATACATATACAGAATGGAATAATATTCTACCATAAAGATGAATGAGACTGCACCTTGAATCACATGCAGTCTGAGCAGCTCCACTCTCTCCCATCATTTGGTCCCCCTTCGAGCTTTGGGCCTTGGCACACTCTTTCTATTCTGCTTCAGATCTCTGGACTAATGTCCTAATCCAGACTAACTTAATCTTCCACTTTAATTTGTTAGACTCTCCACAAGCTGTCCCCACCCCCACCTTACCCTTGGCCTCTTGGACTGCCTGCCACAGACCTGCGTATCACTGTGCCTTCATTCTCCTGCACCCTGAGCAGCTCTACTCTCTCCACCTACTCGGGTCCTCCTTCTAGCTTTGGGTCTAGGCCTGCTCCTGCCCTTTCTGCCCCAGATCTTAATCCAGTTCTGCCCACTGCGACCAGATCTCCTGCACCCACACTAGCTCAATTCTCCAGTTTCATTTGTTAGACTCTTCACAGGCTGTCCTCACCCCTGTCTTGCCCTTAGCCCCCCTCCTGCTCTGCCTGCCACAGACCTAAAGCACACACCAAGTAACTTCCCATAGTTGAACAAAAAGCAACCAAGCTACATCAACAATATGAACAGAACCAAAATTCAACTAAACAAAGGCAGAATAGAATGTCCTATCAGATACACAACCAACAAAAGACATCCATATGCTCAAATGGAAATGTAAAATTAAAACTAATATTAAACTAATATGAAAAACAAAGAGAATATGTCCCCTCCAAAACCCACCAGTCTTACAGAAGTGTATTACAATAAGAATCACCCTCAAGGACCCCGACAATGCAGAATTAAGAAGAATATTAATAAACATGATCAAAGAACTTAAAGAACACACAAAGAAAGAAGATAGGCATAACATGTGACTGAAGCTTAGGAAATACAAATATGTGGCTGAATGAAATAAAAAAAACAATTCAAAACTTGAAAAATGAATTTACAAAAAAGATAGAAATATTGAAGAAAACCCAACCTGAAATGAAGATAGAATAGAAAAATTTAATAAATCAAATTGAAACAACAGGAGAAAGCCCCACAAGCAGAATGAATGAAATGGAAAATAGAATATCAAGGCTGGATAATAGATGAAGAACTGGACACCTCAAGAAAGACTATGACAAATTTTTAAAAACACAGGAATGGAATGTGCAGGAAATGTGAGACACCATGGAAAGATGGAATCTATGCATCATAGGCATATAGGCAGAAGAAGAATCTCACGTCAATGACATTGATCAGCTCTTCAACAGACTTATAGACAAAAAATTCTGTAAATGAAGGAAAGACATACTTATACAGATACAAGAAGCACATAGAACACCAATTAGGCAGGACCAGAACAGAAACTCCCCATTGTGTATCATAGTAACAACACTAGATTTACAAAACAAAGAGAGGGGACTAAAAGCTGCAAGAGAAAAACAGTAAGTTACATATAAAGGAAAAACCCATCAGAATTACAACTGACTTCAATGCAAACTATGAAAGTCAAAAGAACCTGGACCAAGATATTTTCATTTCTAAATGAGCATGGATGTCAACCCAGAATACTCTACTCAGCAAAACTATCTACCATAGTCGAAAGGGAATGGAAAATTTTCCATGGCACAAACATACTGAAAGAAAGTACATCCACCTTGGGGCTGGAAAGATGGCCCAGTAGTTAAGAGGACTGCTTGCTCTTGCAGAAGACCCAAGTTCAATTCCCAGCACCAACATGGCAGCAAACAACTGTCCATAACTACAGTTCCAGGGAACCCAATGTCCTTTTTTTGACCTCTGCAAGCATTACACAACAAGGATGCACCTACCTATATACAGGCAATATACTCATACACATAAAAATAAAATTAAAATAATTCATGTCCAACAAACCATTTCTACAGAGAATACTTGAAGCAATACAAAGGACCAAAGATAGGAATGACTATACGCAAGAGGGTACAGAAAGAAAACAAAGGAAGTATAATTATGGAAACACAAAATAGGATCAAGAACAAAAACAAATTAAAATGAAAGTAACCAATACAATTCTTTAAATAATAACTCTAAATATAAATGACCTCAACTTCTCAGCCAAAATATACAGGGTAATTGAATAGATTAAGAAACAAAATCCAGGATGTGGAGAAAGGGGAACACTCATTCACTGCTGGTGGGATTGCAAACTCATGCAACCCCTATGGAAAGCAGTGTGAAGAACTCTTAAAAAACTAAAAATGACCATACCATTTGACCCAGTTATACCACTCTTTGGCATATACCCAAAGAACTCATCCTATGGCAGAGACACTTGTACATCCATGTTTGTTGCTCCTCTTTTCACAGTAGCTAAGAGATGGAAGCAACCTAAGTGTCTCTTGATTGATGAATGGTTAACAAAAATGTGGTATATTTATACAATGGAGTTCTATTCAGCAGTAAAGAAAGATGAAATAATGAAACTTGGGGGTAAATAGATGGATCTAGAAACTGTTATACTAAGTGAAGTAACATGGACTCAGAAAAATAAAAGGCATATGGTTGTTCTCCCTCATTTGTGGATCCTAGCACCAAATCCTTATAAACGGAGATTATTACAGAGTTACACAACTGGTCACACAAAGAGATTGCCTGTGATCTAAGTGGCACATCTAAGAGTCAACCTTTACACCTAAGACTCATGGAACATAGAACAAGGTATGAAGCGAACACTAATGCACCTTTCAATTCTCTTCAAGAAAGTTCCCTCATGTAATAGAGGGCCAGGAAAGAAAAAAGTCACAAATGGCCAAAACACAATGAATGAGAGTCTGCAGAGTATGAGTCCTTGGACACAACTCCTTCGTTGAGGTCCACCCACCTAAGGCTCAGGAACCATTGTGGAAGAGGGGGTGGAAAGATTTTAAGAGCCAGGGAGGAGATGCATGACCATTTAGAAACGATCCTACAGGTACCTGGGACTTTTTTCATACAAACCTACAGCAATAGGGTTAGCATGCACAAGACTCATACAAACTTAGGCAAATAAAAATGCAGCACAAAAATGTGGAAATGAACATCAGGCCCCTATCTTAGTAGAATTATTGGTGACTGATTTACTGCTGGATGGGAAAGAGCTGAACTTCTTGAAGGAAAAGACTCTAGATTGGCTGACTAACTCCCCGTGAATGAACTTGCACTGAGGGACATCCAGGGACACTAGCTTTACATGATAGGCCTTAACACAAATGACAGAATGTATGAACTCCAGCGTAGGGGGGGCTATGGGAGGAGATCAAAGGGGAAGTGGGTATAAAGATGATTTTTCTATACAAACAAAAATTCAATAGAAATGGAAAAAAAGAAACAAAATCAATTTTTTGTTGTCTTCAAGAAACTCATCTTACCTTCAATAGACTAGGCATTATAGTAGGCTGAAAGGATGGAAAAAAATATTCCAAAGAAAATGTCTCTAAGAAGCAAGCAGGTGTTGCAATTCTAATATCTGACAAATAGAATTAAAATTGAAACTAATCAGGAGAGATAAAATTGTCATTTCATTTAATCAAAGGAATAATTGGCCAAGAAGATATTACAATCTTGAACATATATGCACCAAACTCCATTGCACTTTATTTCATAAAAACAGTATTATAGGACTATAAAACATAGATTAACAACAAATCAGTAATAATAGGTGAGTTCATTATCCTATTATCTCCAATAGACAGGTCAACTGGACAAAGAATAAACAGAGACAACTGAATTAAGTGATATCTTACATCAAATGGACATAACAGACATCTACAGAATATTCTACCCCAGCACAAGAATTTACTCAGAAGCCTATGTAAGGTTTTCTAAAATTGACCACATTCTGGGACACAAAATAAACCTCAGCAAATAAAAAAAAAAGAAAAAATTATATGTATTCCATCAGACTACAGTACAATAAAGCTTAAAATCAACACCAACAAAAGTTCTAGTAACTATATAAACTCAAGGAGATTAAGAAAACACACTCCTGAATGATGAATGGGTCAAAGAAGAAATTAGGAAGACAAAGAAGTATTCCTGGAACTGATTGAAAATGATAATACAACACAACAAAACCTCTGGGACATTTTTAAAAGCAGTCCTAAGAGGGAAGCTTATAGCTTATAAGTGCCTACATTAAAAAAATGAAATAAATGACTTAGCAGTTCAACAAATAAATGAACTTAACAGTACAACTCAAGACTCTGGAAAGGCAAGAGCAAACCGAACCCAAACTTAACAGTCTAGAAGAAACAACACAAATGAGAGAAGAAATTAATGAAATAGAAACAAAGAAAACAATACAAAGAATCAATGAATCTAAGAGCTTGTTCTTTGAAAAGGTAAACTAGGTAGATAGATCATTAGCCCAGTTAACCAAAAGAAAGAACAAATCCAAACTGGCAAAAAAGTTAAATCTAGAAGAGCTCAACAGCTTAAACAGACACATAACAAATAAGAAAATTGAAACATAAATATAAAACCTCCCAATTAATGAAAGCCCAGGCCCAGAATGGATTCACAGAAGAATTCTACCAGACAGTCAAAGAAGATCTAAAATCAATACTTCTTAAGTTATTCAAAAACAAAGAAACATAGGGAGAACTTCCAAACTATTTCCATGAAGTCAGTTTCACTCTAATACCCTCTAATACAAAACCAGGTAAAGATACAACAAAAAAGAAAACTATTGGCTCATATCCTTACTTAGTGACTATAGATGCAAAAATTGTGAAAAAATACTTGCAAACCACATACAGACACACATTGAAACGATCATCCATCATGATCAAATTGTCTTTATTCCACAGATACAGGGATGGTTAAATATACTGTCAATAAATGTAATAAACCATATAAATGAACTTACATACAAAAATCACATGATCATCTCAATAGATACAGAAAAGGCTTTTGAGAAAATTCGACACGCATTCATATTAAAATTCCTAAGGGGATTGGGCTGTAGGGAACATAGCTCAACATAATTAAAGCCACAGCCAATGTCATCCTAAATGGAGAAAAACTGAAAGCATTTCCACTAAAATCAGGTAAACGGAGGGAATCCTCCCTTTGAAATGCTGATCAGGGGCTCAAGGGAACACCCAAATATTGGCTATTGCTATTGCTCTTGACTGCCTGCCAGAAAATGAAATAAGACCCTGTTTCTGAAGCCATCACACCCTTAGGTCATAAAACCTGAAGAAATCGATCTGATATTGACCTGGAAGCCTCTTGCCTGAGGACATGTCTCATAGTGTCAATTAGTGGTATGCAAACTGCAAGGGGGAAAAGTTAACAACAGTCTTACTCAGCTGTGAAGCTGAGAACTGCTAACAGGACTGGCAAGAAATCTCCAACAGTACCAATAGCAGCACTTCTATCTTGGAGGTCACCAGAAGCTGTCTGATTGGACCTAAATCCTGTTCAGTTGGAGAGAACTCATGCCTATCGCAGTAAGTCTAGATAAGAACCTGTGAGTCGAGAGATCACAGGTCCATAAAAATCCTACTACTATCATATTTCCAACTGATTTCTAAACATCCTAATACCCATAGATAAGTACATTCTTATATCTCATCAAAAACGTTTCTTTTGGGCCTGGAGAGATGGCTCAGCGATTAAAAGCACTAGCTGCTCTTGCAGAGGACTGGGGTTCGATTCCCAGCACCCACATAGCAGCTACCAACAATCTGTAACTCTGGTTCCAGGGGACTCTGACACCCTCTTCTGACCTCTGCAGGCATTGCATGACACGGGTGTATTTACATGTAGGAAACACACACACACACACACACACACACACACACAAAATAATAAGTGAAATATCAAAAAGTTTCTTTTTACAGTAGATTGACGATATTAGAGAGATCCTAAGTTGGCCAAAATGCAAGGATTAAGTGGCAGTGGGTGCCCAGCACCAAATGGGACATCTATAGCATGTCCCTTACATTAAAAGTTAGGGAACATCAGGAAGAGGGGGCAGAGAGATTATAAGAGCCTGAGACCTAGGATGACTGCTGAGTGTCAGTGTATTCTGAACAGGACAAGGATGTTGCCCCATGAGCTCTCAACAGCATAGTTGTCAGTACAAGATCTATAAAGTCAACAGTTATCAACGTGCCAACATTGACTGAAGGAAAACTTCACAAGGCCCCACATCTGGATGAAGAGCTACAAATAATCAATGGCTTCTGAAAGAGGGAGAAGCAGAGTTTTTTGTTTGTTTGTTTGTTTTTCAAGAATTAGACCTCAATCTTAAATGCTTAGCCCCAAACACATGCAAATAAGGGCAGCACTGGGCACCACTAACCGGAATATATATATTTGTAACATTTCCATCTATGTCCCTTCTCAAATTTATGACCATGTACATATATACATATGGCTGTAAATTTGAGAAGGGACACAGGTGGAAATGATACAAATACAGTGTAGTCATGTATGAAATCTTCAAATAAATTTTTTAAAAAGTCTAAAAACACAAGTAATCTTAATAGTAGATAAAAGTTTATCTCTGTCTCTGTCATGTAGCTTACCCCATCAGAGATATCCATCTGTAAGAAACACGGGACAGGAAGCTGCCTTTCAGAATGATTTCCATCATTCCCTTTATACAGGTGAGAGCTCTTCCTGGTTTTGTAAAACTATTTTCAAAGAGAATCCAATACCCACAGCCTGCATTGTCTGCCTAAGGTGCAGATCATATAGTGTCTTAGAATATGTTCTGACTGGACTCTAGAACAATGGCATTCCACTTTCCTGAGAAGATATCCAATGAATACTGGGCTATTTCCAGGCAAAGGTATGCATCTCTCTTATTTTTTATTCACAGCTGTTGCATTGCATTATAATTTTGATTTTCTGATTTTCTAGGCAACACATCACTCACCAAGGGGATCACCAGATTGTGTCTCCAGTTCAAACCAATAGTTCAGTCACACACAGCAGCCATCTTGAACCAATTACTTTCCCTCAAGGGGCACAGAGAAATCTTCAGAGTTTCATAAGAGGGGAGCCAGTATTTCTTGGGGTATTTTAATGACATTAAGTTTAAGTTGGCATCCTATTCCCCTAATATTACTCTCAGTCAGTTATTGTTTATGTAATCCTTTAATGAAGCCATGGAAATTTATGAACTATTTAGTTAGATGACTTTGCACACAACTTCTATTCAGGCTGTCAGTGTGTCCAGCATGTGGTACTGCTGGATGTAACTTGAGGTTTGAGTTTCTAGAATTCTTGTAGTTAGAGTTACTCAGACCTCAGAGTGTGAAGATATTTTCACTTAGAACAGTATTTATTTCTCCTTTCTCAAGACTTCTTTTCTTCTAGGTGAGCCAGATTCTGAGTGGCCAGATAAATATTTCCATCTGGGTTGTGTTAAATATCTCCCATTTTCTGATGGATTGTATTTGAGGATCCTGGGTTATATTCAATCAAGCTACACAATCATATTGGGACCCATTTTTGTAAGTAAATAGACATTGTTTTGAGTTCTCTCTCTTTTTCTACTTTGTTAGTGTATACAAAATAATGAGCTGTGAAATTTTCAGACAGGCATGTAGCACACTTTGTTCACATTCCCATGTTCCCAAAGCCTCTCTTGTCCTTGTCAATTCTCTTCATTCCCAACCAGTTCTCTTATTAGTTTTGTGTCTTTATTTTAAATCTAGACTCTACATGTGAGAAAAAACATGTAACACTTAACTTTTTTGCCTTTTTATTGAACTTTTGCAAACTTCATGCAATATATTTTGATCATATTTAGGTCCCTTCTCCCATTGGCCAGGGATATTGCCTCTACTAGATACCATAGGCTACAAAAGCTATTGATCTGGGGTCCCATAGGCTTTCAAACAACGCTAGCCATTGCCCTTGCTCTTGGTTACCCACCAGAACTTGATGGTAAGACCCTGTTGGTGAAGACACAGCATACATGAGCTATAGAAAAAAACAAACAAACAAAAACAGAACAAAACAAGAAAACAAGGAGAAATCAAGCTGGTGCTTCAAAGCTTCATCTCTATTGGCTAGTGTTCATAGTCATGGAAGGTGCTATGAAAACTACCTGAAGAAAAAAGTAATCATCAACCTTACCCAGCTGTGAAACCTGAGAGGTACAAAAGCAATTGGCCTGACAAGATAGCTAACTTTTTGAGTCTAGATTGTTTTGTGTCACGTGATCTCTAGTTCCATCCATTTTTCTAGAAAACTTGATTCCATCCTTCTTTCCAGTTTAATAACACTTCACTTTGCATACCAATTTCTATATCTACTCATTTCTTGATAGCTAATCTCGTTCCATTAATTGGCTACTGTGAACTGTGACATAATCATCAAATGTAGGCAGGTACCTTCATTGTATAGTGACTCTGACACCTTCTGGTATATTTTCAGGTGAAGCATAACTGGATTACATAGTAGGTGCAGTTTTAGAAGAACCTCCATACTGTTCTACATAATGTGGCAGCTGATTTTCATTCCTACTAACAGCATATAAGGGTTTCTTTACACCACATTCTTGCCAGCATCTGTTTGTATTTGGTTTTTGTTTTCACTATTATTCCAAATTATTATTATACAAGGTTACACAGTGATTTTCATGCAAGTACATAATATACTTTGAGGATATCCCCTATATATCCTCTAACCTCCCCTTTTCTCTCCTCCCCCCCAATTAGTACCCTTTGTTCCACAGTTTAGCTTCTACTTTTGTGCAATCATTACATACATGATTTTATGTATCTATGAAGAATAAGCATCAAAAAAGAGAGAAAATATGCAATACTTGTGTTTTTGAGGCTGATTTGTCACTTAATACTATTGACTGCAGTTGTATTCATTTTCCTGCAAATAACATAGTTTTATTCTTCTTCATGGTTGAACATTTTTAATGTGTATTTTTATTGAATTTTTGTGCATTTCATACAAAATATCTTAACCAACTTTATAACTTTCCCCCACCAGCACTCCATATAGCCTCCTCTCACATTTCATGCATTTGGTCATTTATATTAGGGTCTATCGAGTCATGTTAGAGTACCCAGATGTCCCTCAGCTCAAGTTCATCCACTAGGGTCTAGTCAGCCTAGCTAGACTCTCACCCTTAAAGAAGATCATCTTGGGGGCTGGAGAGATGGCTCAGCTGTTAAGGACACTGGCTGTTCTTGCAGAAGACCTGGGTTCAAATCCCAGCACCCACATGGCAGCTAACAACTGTCTGTAACTCCATTTCCAGGGGATCCAACAGTCTCTTCTATCCTCCGTGGGCATTGCATGACACAGGTGCACTTACCTACATGCAGGCAATGCATACATAAACATAAAAATAATAAATAAAATTTTAAAAAATATTATTTCTTCCTTACCCAGCAGTAGTCAGCTGCCAATAGTTCTTCAGTTTACATTGGGGCCTGCTGCCCATTTCCCCAGCTGTACTGGGTTTTTGTCTGATTGAGCTTGCATGGGTCTTGTACATTCTGACACCACTGCTGTAAGTTCATATGAGCAACTTCCTAGAGACCCGGAAGACTGTTTCCTTATGGTCATGTGCCTCCTCCTCTGGCTCTTACAACCTTTCTGCCCCTCGTCTGCAATGGTCCCTGGGCCCTGGGCTGGTAAAAGTTCATCTTAGGAGTCCTGTTCCAGGACCCACACTCTGCAGTCTCTTATTCTCTATACTTTGACCATTTTTGGTTTTTGTGTGCAATCGCCCTGTTACTTGAGGGATCTTCATTGATGAGAGTTGAGCAATGCATTAGTATTCTCTCTACCCTTTGTTCCACTATGTTCCTTGAGCCTTAGGTGTAGAGGTTCCATGGTAGATGTGTCATTTATGGTTGTGCAGCTCACTGCTACTTATTTCAATAAATGAAAGTATTTTAAAACATATTTGATCATAAATACTTTAAATTATTTGCAATTTCTAATACCGTAGAATACTGAGAAGCATCTGGTTTTAGAAATATAATTAGAGATGATATGCTCCTAGACTAACTCATTTACTTCATTATTATACAGTATATCCTATCTGGAACTCTCTCAATTATATCAGGAAAGAAAATGGCAAAGAACTGGTAAGTTTCTCATCCATCCAGTTTCAGTCAATTAAGAAAAGGAAACACATTATAATTCCCTCACTATCAAACCCTCAGTTTTCCCTTTACTGTTAATTTGGGTCCCAGAATAAAGTTTTCCCATATCCCATTTGGGTAAATTTGATGAAGTTTAATACACATTCTGCATAACTATTTATAAATTTCAATTTTAGATACATATTTATTTTATTTGACTTTTACTTTTTAATTTGTGAGCATCATATATGAGTACAGTCTTTGCACTATTTCCATCCCTCCCACTTGCCGTCCAGCTCCTCCCACATCCCCCTACCCTACTCCCTCTCAATTTCCTCTTCCTTCTTTGATTATCATTGTTACATATACATACATATATATATATATATATATATATATATATATCACTCAGTCCATTCAGTAGTGTTCCTTTGTACCTGCGTTTAGGGCTTCCCACTTGGGATTACACAACATCTCAGGGAGCTGGTGCCCGGAGAAAACTGATTCTCCCTCCCTCAGGATCCATTGATTGCCTGTAGCTCTTCATCTTGAGGTGCAACTCCATAAAATTCCCCCCATCCATCTACCTTGGTACATCAGTTGCTTTTGTTATCATATGCAGATCTAGTTAGACTCCCATACTGTGGAGATTTCACTGGTGTAGCTCCCTATCATGTCTAGAATGCCTTAAGTAGCAGCAGGTGCTTACCCCTTTGGCTCTTACATTCTTTCTGCCTCCCTTTCTGTGATGTATTTTGAGACTTCAGTGTAGAGGTTGCATTGTAGAGGTCACGTAGGCCTGGGCACCTCACAGACACATATTCTCTGCATTTGACCAGTAGTGGAACTTGATCATAGTCTCCATCTGTTGCAAAAAAGAGCTTCTTTGGTGAGTAGTGAGAGGTCCACTTGTCTATAAATATAATGATATGTATTTAGAATATAGTAAGAAATTGGGTTGGTCTAGGGATGTGACGAATGTAGGCTTTTCTCTAGGGCTGTGCCAACTGCAGCCATATGTACTTGGCTGTGTTGCTGTACCATGCACAAGTTCCCTCCCATTGAACAGGCCTTAGGTTCATTGAGAGATCTGTTGTTTACCCACAAGATAAAAGTGCCACTACTGCACCAATAAGTTTACAAAAATGACCACACAGTTGCGTTTGCTTGTGGTGCTCTGGAGAATGTGAATATCATCTGTTTCCTGGTTCTGTTTCAGATTTGTGGCAGCCTAGGCATGAATGCTGTGAGTGCAGTTTTGGCAGGAGCCTCAGTGTTCATCATTATCATTATTTTCCTTAAGTATCATACAGTAAATTATTTACAAACCTTTCCTACGAATGTATTTCCATATACAGGGACTGAAGTTCTTGGTATTTTTATATACACAAATTCCTAGCAAAGTTTATCTTCATCTCAGCTAACAGAACAAGTATTAGAACCAAGTAACAACTGAAGATAGAGATCAGAACATTTTACAGAGGGATGCTTTCATTGGTGCTGCAAGGTATTGGTATTCAGCTTTAAACACAGTGTATTGAGCTAAATAAAACCTTTAGCTAAAAGGAAAATACAAGGGGTGATGAGGTCTGGGAGGACAGTGTGTACCACACTAACAGGAGAACCTGTGTTTGGATCATCAGCACCTGCATTAAAACCTTGGTGTGCTGGCATGTCCCTGGGATACCAGCACTAGGAAAATGGATAAAGGAAAATCTCTGGAGCTCAAGCTACTATCGCCAAATTGGAGAACTCTGGATTCAGTGAGAGAACATGTCTTTAAAAAATTAAGGGACAGCAGAGGCTGGAGAGATGGCTCAAGATTAACAGTGCTTACTGCTATCTCAGAGGACTGGAATTTGGTTCCCAGCATCCATGGAAGGAAGCTCAGAATAGCCTGTAAATCAAGCTCCATATGATCCAACACCCTTTGTGACTTCCTTGGCAGCCACAGGCACTTACACACCAATAGATGCACGCACATAATTTTTGAAATCCTAAAAATTACTAAAGAACAGTGAATGAGGTAGACACTCAATGTCAACCTCTGGGTTCCACATAGACATGCGCATGCTTATGAATACACACATGCTTTCAGTACACACATGCATATGCACACTAATTCATATACCACACAGATACACACAGACACACACAGAGAGACAGAGAGAGAGAGAAAGAGAGAGAGGGAGAGAGACCCCAAGTATACCGATAATTTTTATTCTGAGCTTCCTTAGTGTGAAAAGAAGAGAATTATTTTGACATCTGTGTTTTATTCTGAATCATGCGGGGGAATGTCTGGAATTCTGTATAGAGAAAACATTTTTACGCCAAATAAATGCAATACAGTGAAGTGCAGGATTGATACTAATTCCTTGTAGTTATAAATGGATTCTAAAAATATTCTCAGCAACAGAACTTCAGCACAAGGGGCATTGCAATCTTGAGCACTTCTGTGACTATGGCTATATAATATAAACCAAGTGACAATGGCATTTTTATGTTAATTATGAGACTGAGGGTGCACCTCTGAGAGTCTGTGTGGTACAGTGGTCAGTATTGTGGCATCTTATGTGGAGACTTTTGAGGGAATCCAGAATGGGGTACTGAACCAGACCTGCTGTGCCTATTGGGGAGCAATGGCAGCAAGCCACTCCTTGGTAGGGGCTCCCTCAGCTCCATTCTTAATTCTCCTCTCCTGGGTGACTGTGACTGACAGGGGACTCTGATAGTGATATTCATCCTCACACTGCTGGAACTCTGCATCCCTGTCTCTGTCTGCATTTGGGTGCAATGCTGTCTGCTGTGATGTGACCTCAGTAAGTGTCTCTGGTCTAGAGGACTTGGAATGCCCTCAGCCATCTTCCTTTTTACCCCTAATGCTCAAAGTAGGAGACATAGAATATCGAGTACTCAAACCATTGTTTCATGTGACAAGTCTGTGTGGGATTCTCCTACCATTTCACTTTTCCTTCAGTTATAGGCAAAACATTACACCATATGATATAAGAGGAATATAAGATAAATTTTCACTGCTGGGAGGTGGCTGTGGCTTCCAGGCTCCTGGTGTGGCCCCCTCCTCCAAGCTACAGTTTAGGGAACAGCAGGATTTATTGGGCTTGTTAATGGAGCATATGGTGGCGGTGAGGGGGTACTTACAGAAGTAAGGGCACCCTTGGGCTTTTTTCCCTACATTCCAGCTGCAGCTTCCTGACCCGCGTCTGGCTGGTCCAAGATGGCAAAGCATCTTCCTTCTCTTTGGCTTCCTGTGTTCCTATCATTAGTCCCGCCCCATCATGCAATTAAGGCTGGCTGATTGGGTGGGAGGCGTGACTCTCTCTGCCCCTCCCCTCCTACAGAGAGTCTTATACTCCAAATAGTTTGAGGCAAGCAGGTGAGAAGCTAGAGAAGGCATCTATCTATGCTTGCCAGTCTGGCTTGCCACTTGGAGGACAAGCTCATCTAACTAGAAGTTTCATGTATGGTTTTGGTTTTTGTATCAGAGAAAGAAAAATCCAGACACCAAGAAAATCTGTAGCACCTGAGGAGACCCAGGACCACGGGCAACTGTTTCTATGGCTTATCTGCTGTATCCTGTCTCTCCACAGGTGGTGATCGACATATCCTCCGAACAGCAGGACTTCTCTATGCAAGCTCCATATCATGAATATGATGAGGTGGCTTTCCAACCTCTTAAGTGGCTTAATATATCAGCTTAATATGTCAACCCTGGTGTTTTGTTTTTTCAGCATTCGGTATGTCAGGGCCAGATAATATTGACGAAATAAATGTTTTCAGGAAAATGAGTTTCCTGTTGTTAATTTTGCTGTGTCCTCTTTGTCTACCCTGAAATATGACTAACTTTTACCATGTTAAATGAAACAAGTAATTTATCTGGATAAAACTAGCAAAATCTCATTTTTACAACTTAAAAGTGTAGGGAAATTTGTAGATGTTTAAGACTCTGTTCTGTCCTTCAAGAACATGTGTTAGGGTGAATGAGTTGTTTGATTTCTAGGAATCCATTCACCATTTTATTGTAAATATTTAAACCATCTCTTATGATATTTTAAATGTACATACACACAATGAAATGGTTACAACAATCAAGCATATTAATACATTAATTATCCAATCTTTGCCTCTTCTTCATGATAAGGTGACCTAAACATCAAGTATTCATGCTAATTTCTAATATTTAATATTCTTAACTATACATCTCCAGAATTTTTTTGTCACACTGCTGCAACTGAATACTGCCTCACCCCCATATCAAAAGCACTTCCCCTCTTGTTAATCACAATTTTGCTCTCCTTTTCAATGTACATTACTTTTCACTTTATTGTGGAAATAAGCAAAATCATGCAGTTTTTCTGTGTTCTGATAATTTCCCTGACTATAATAACTGTTAGGTTTATTCATGATGTAAAAAATGACACTTCTTTCCCATATTATATAGTCTTTCATTCATTCAAATACTAATATGTCTTTATTGATGGATAACATGATGTTGTTTTCATATCTTTGGTTTTTAATGATGCAATAAACATAGGAGTAAAGTGGCTTTGTGAGATGCTGACTTCCTTTCTCTTTATATATCTAGAGTGAGGATTGCTAACTAATATGACAGAACCATTTTTTTTTTGGTCTTTTTGAGACAGGGTCTCTCTGTAGCCCCAGATGTCCTGGAACTCACTATGTAGACTAGGGTGGCCTTGAACTCACAGAGATTCACCTGCACCTGCCTCACAAGTGCTGGAATTAAAGGTGTGCACCACCACGCCTGGCTCGACAAAACTATTTTTATTTTTTGATTTTTAATTCTGTTTCTTGCGAAGCCTACTCAAGCTTGTTTCCATCAATACCACACAACCATTCCATCTTATCCATGTTCTTATCATCATTTCTTATTTTGTTACAGAGATTCACAGGTGTGAAGTGATATCTCATTGTGGTTAACATTCCCCTGTTCTTAGTGTCTGTAATCCGTATTTTTTTGATATGTCTTTTGATCATTTGTCTGAATTCTATTGAGAAATTTAAATTCTGTTTCTTTTCCAAAATTTAAATAAACTAGGCAGAAGAGATAAGGAGGGTCACTTCTTACTCATTAAAAGAAAAATTCTCCAAAAAGGCATTAGAGTTCGAAACACATAGGCACCAAACACAGGTGCAACCAATTCATAAAACAAGTACTACTTGATATAAAATCACAGATTTAACCTCAACACAGTGATAGTGGGTGATTTACTACCTCACTCTCACAATAGGTCATTTGGACAAAAACTAAACAAAGAAACTTTAGAGTTAAAGGACACTGTAAATCAAATGGACCTAGCAGCTATCTATAGAACACTACAACCAAGCACTAAAAAAATGCATATTCCATAAATAAAAAAGAAGAAACTCTTCTAAATTCCTTTCATGAGGCCAGTATTACCCAAATTCCAAGACAGACAAAGACTCAAGATCAAAAGAGAATTATATGGCAATATTCACGATAAACACAGACGTAAAAATTCTCAATAAAATATTTTCAAACTGTATTCAAGAGCACATCCAAAACATTATTTATCCTGATCAAGTCTGTTTCACCCCAGAATTGTAGGCAGGGATGGCTTAACATACTTAAATCAATGAATGCATTCTACCACACAACTATACATAAGGACAGAAACTACACAATCAACTTTAGATGAAGAAAAGGACTTTGACAAAACCCAACATCCAGTTGTGATACAAAACATGGAGAATCTAGGGATATAAAAGATATAAGGTAATATACAAACACACAGGCCAGATCAGACGAGGATGGCACTCTCTCCATTCCTGTTCAACATAGTGCATGAAGTCTCAGCTAGAGCAATATGACAAGAGAAGGAAATAAAGGCAATATAATTGTGAAAGGAAGAAAAGTATCTTTATTTGCATATGATATGATTTTGTACATAAAATACCTTAAATACTCAACTGAAAAACTCCTAGAGCAGATAAACACATTCAGGAAAATATTAGCATACAAAATTAACAGACAAAAATCAGCAGCCTTCATATGTACAAGAAACACATACTGAGAAAGCAACCAGGGAAACCATTTTATCCACAATAGAATAAAAAATAAAATATCTTTGAATAACTCCAACAAAGGAAGTGAAAGACTTGTAAAGTGAAAACTTAAAACACTGAGGAAAGACACTAAAGAGGATACCAGAAGTTGGAAGCACCTCCCATGTTCATGGATTGTTAAGATTTTAATACCATGAAAATGGCAAACCTACCCAAAGCAACCAGGTTCAACACAATTCCCATTAAAATTCCAACACAAATCCTCACAGAAAGTAGAAAAAGTAATCTTTATGGAAATATAAATGACCCAGAATAGAAAAAAGTCATGAACAATAAAACATTGCTGATGGTATCACTCTTCTTTGATTTCATGTTGTACTATGGAGCTATAGCTGTAAAAACAGGATGATACTGGCATAAAAACAGACACAGTTATCATTGGGTTAGAACTGAGGATCTGAACATAAGTTTACATTCCTTAGGTAATCTAATCTTGATAAAGAAGTTAGCAGACACTGGAGAAAAGACAGCATCTGGAACAAATGGTGATGGATATGTATGTGAAGAAGACTGAAACTAGACCCCCTATCCTTTACCCTGCACAAAGCTCAACTCCAAATGGACCATGGGTCTCAACATAACACCTGATGCCCTTAAACTGGTTTAATACATGTAATCTATTACATTTGCGTATAGCTGCATGTAAATTACATGTAATAATTTAAATGTATTACATTTATTGAGCCATCCCTGTGTCTCTGGAATAAAGCCAACTTGATCACTGTTGGGGACCCCTATTGTGTGAAGTAGAAGTTCCTTCATGACCGGATAGCCCACAGGCTCGGCATAAAATGCAGGGACTCCTTTTTACAATAGAGTGCTTTTTCTAGCATCCTCCTGACTCACCCTTTTGAAGTGCCCGCTACAAATGCCCTAACATAAACATGGCCTCTAGCTCTGGAAATACCATGCTTTCCTGTGTGATTTTTCTGGCAGTCTGGCAACCTGGCAGGAGCCCACTTCCATATGTAAATAAGGTATCTCACAAAGTGCCTATCAGCTAAAGCTTTTACCACTGCCCCTACAGTATAAAATATCCCAGTCTTCTCTCAATAATAGAGAGCTGGATCACTAGGAGCTAGGAGCTGAAACACTGAGACCTGAAGCCAAGCAGAGTCATTTAATAAAAGCTGTAACACGGACTAAGCTGAGTCCTGTGTCTTACTGCCGGTGATCCAGCCTCTCCAGAGGGCAGCATCCTTCCGTCATTGACTCATGGACACCCTCGCACTATTCCCACGTGATCCAGCGGCCGGTGGATTTCGCATCTTGAGGAAAGTGCACGGGTGAAATCAGGGCGGTACCCAGCTGGGCAAAGCCCCAGCAGCAGGGACTTTCAGCACCGCAGCGGCAGACAGCGACGCGGGACGTGAGCAGATGCCCGCGGCACTCGCTGCCTTCCAGGGCGCGCGCAGGGGACCGCGCACCCCATAGATCATGGTAGATGATCTTTTTGATGTGTGTCTATATGCAGTTTGCAAGTATTTTGTTGAGTATCTTTGCATTTATGTTCATTAAGGATATGGGTCTATAGCTTTCTTTTTTGTTGTATCTTTACCTAGCTTTGGTATTAGAGTGATACTGGCTTCATAGAAGGAGTTTGGGACTCCCTCTGTTTATATCTTTTTTAATAATTTAAGCAGTATTGGTTGGAGATTTTGTTGCAGTGTCTGGTAGAATTCTGCTGTGAATCCATCTGGACCTGGACTTATTTTAGTTGGGAAGTTTTGTATTACTGATTCAGTTTCCTTATTTGTTATGGGTATGGGTCTGTTTAGACTGTTGATTTCCTTTTGGTTTAACTTTGGTGGTGGCCATGATTTTAGAAATTCGTCCATTTCTTTTAGGTTTTCAAATTCAATGGAGTATAGATTTTTTAAGTATTCCCTTACAATGTCTTGGATTTTTTTACTGTTGTGATATTTCCCCTTTTGTCTCTGATTTTGTTGATTTGTATTTGCTCTTTATTTTGGTTAACTGGGGTAAGGGTCTGTCTATCTTGTTTAACCTTTCAAAGAACCAGCTCTTAGATTCACTGATTTTTTTTTTTTTTGGTATTGTTTTCTTTGTTTCTATTTCATTAATTTCTGCTCTGAGTTTTGTTATTTCTTCTTGTCTGCTAGGTTTGGGGTTGGATTGTTCTTGCCTTTCTAGAGTCTTGAGTTGCACTGTCAAGTCATTTACATGCACTTGTTCTGATTTTTAAAAAAATATTTTATTTTTATTTTATGTGTACAAGTGTATTGCCTGGGTGTATGTGAGTGCATCCATGTCATGCAATGTCGTGGAGGTCAGAAGAGGGCTTCGGAGTCCCCTGGAGCTGGAGTTAAGGACAGTTCGTAGCCACCATGTGAGTGCTGGGAATCGAACCTGGGTCCTCTGCAAGAGCAGTCAGTGCTCTTAACCACTGAGCCATCTTTCCAGCCCCTTGTTCTGATTTTTTAATGTAGACACTAAGAGCTATAAACTTCCCTCTTAAGACTGTTTTTAGGGTGTCCCAGAGGTTTTGTTGTGTTATGTTCTCATCTTCATTTTGTTCCAGGAATACTTTTATTTCTTTATTAAATTCTACTTTGACCCTTTCATGATTCAGGAGTGTGTTGTTTAATCTCTATGAGTTTGTGTATTTATTTCTTTTGCTGTTGATAGGTTTATTGCACTGTGGTCTGATAGAAGGCATGGAATTATTTCAATTTTTTTATATTTCTTGAATTTTGTTTTGTGCCCCAGAATGTGGTCTATTTTAGAACAACTTGCATCAGCTGCTGAGTAGACAATGTATTCTTTGGTGGTTTATTGGAATATTCTGTATATATATGTTAGGTCCCTTTCAGGTAGTATGTCATTTAATTCATATGTTTTTCTGTTTATTCTTTGTCAAGTTGACCTGTCTATTGAAGAAAATGAGGTATTAAAGTTGCCCATTATCACTGAGTTTGTGCCAATCTCTGTTTTATATTGTCCTGGTCTACTGATTTTATGAAGCTAGGTGCTCCAGAGTTTGGTGCATAAATGTTCATGATTGTAATCTCTTCTTGGTCAATTGTTCCTTTGATTAGAATGAAGTAACGCTCCTTATTTCTTCTGAAGAGTTTTAATTTGAAGTCTATTTTTTCATATATTAAAATTGTGACACCTGCTTGCTTCTTAGGGTCAGAATATTTTTTCTATCCTTTCACCCTAAGATAGTGTCTGTCCTTGAAGGTGAGGTGAGTTTCTTGAAGACAACAAAAAGATGGATTTTCTTTCTTGATCCAGTGCACCACCCTGTGTCTTTTGACTGGAGAGTTGAGGTCTTTGATATTTAGTGTTATTATTGAAAGGTGTGTATTGGAATCTGTCATTTTAATTTCTTTGTGTTTGTGGGCCTATTTTGTGTTTCTGTTGTTATTTCTTTATTTCCTTTCTGTAGCCTCTTTGGTACACTCACTCCTTTCTTCGGTCCTATGTATTGCTTCAAGTATTCTCTGTAGCACTGGTTTGGATGACATGAATTCTTTCAGCTTATTTGTGTCATGGAAAATTTCCTGTTCCCCTTACACCTTAATAGATAGTTTTGCTGGATAAAACATTCAGGGTTGGCATCCATGGTTGTTTAGAACTGGGAATACTTTGTTCTGTGTTCTTCTGGATTTCATAGTTTGCACTGAAAAGTCAGCTGTAATTCCGATGGGTTTTCCTTTATATGTAACTCATTTTTCTCTAGCAGCTTTCAGTATTCTCTCTTTGTTCTGTACATTTAATGTTTTTACTATGATATGTCATGCGACTTTCTGTTCTGATCATGTCTTAATGGTGTTCTCTGAGCTTCTTGAATTTCTGTAGGTGTATCTTTCCTAAGTTTAGGGAATTTTTCTTTTGTAATCCTATTGAAGACCTGTTCAATGCCATTGGTTTGAGTTTCTTCTTCTTCCACTATGCCTAAATATATGGATTTGGTTGTTTCATGTTTTAGTACTGCTTGGGGAGGGAGAGTCAGATTTCTTCAGGAATGGGCCCCTGAGAGGCTACCCATGCTCCAGTAAACTGTCCCACATGCATGGTCATTCAGGCAGCATTAAATGTTCTCAAAGGGTATTGAAAAAAAGAGACAGAGAACATGAATTTGGGAGGAAAAGTGCTGAGGATATGAGGGGAAATTGGAGGGGAAAGAATGATGGTGGACTTGATTAAGCATATTAGATACATGCATGAGTATTAAATAAAATAATACACATTCTTCTCAGAATCCCATAGAAACTTCTCTAAACTTTATCACATATTATGACCCAAAACACTTTTCAACTAATATTGGAAAACTGAAATATCTTATGTTCTTTATGATCACAATAGAACAAAGCTAGCTTTTGACAGCAACAGAAACTACTGAAAGTACACCAACTCTTGGAGACCAAACAACACGCTGCTGAATGATGATGGGCTGCTGAATAAATAAGAACGAAATAAAAAAATTCCACTTGGTTTATATTTTCAGACATTTTATTCAGGTTTTAAAATCTATTGTGTATTGCCTTTTGTGTGTGATGTAAGATAAAATTTTTTCCCCATTTCAGTGGTAAAGTTGAATCTTCACTGACCAAGGCTGAGGGTAACACCAATCTATAAATGCGTATAGAAATATTTAAAAAGCAATTTGACAAAATGACCATTTAGCAAAACAATAGTAGTTTCCCACCTAGGGCATATGACCTTCCTAAATATAGTTGTTGGCCATGTACAGGACCAGGTATAAATTTCTTCCCATGAAGCAGGTCTTAAATCCAATCAAGAGAGCAGTTTGTTACCCCATAAACAGTCTTGCCATTATTGCACTCGTGGACACATCTTGCTTTCCAGGTCAGCATCTTAGCATGAAGGGTTCACACTGGATAAGACTACTGATGTCTTTTCTCCTCTAGCATCCTGCATAGCACCTTCCAGAACTAGAAATCTAGCCAAGAGGGAGATAGTTTCCTGGTCAGTTTAAGATTGATTTCTCTCTGTCCAACAACCAAGATGTGGAAGTTCTTACCACTTATTTCAGTTGGGCAACCAAGAGCAATGACAACAGCCTGAGTTGTTTTTGTTGACCAATAATTCATAGAGAAGGAACGCATGCCTGCATGAGATTTTTATTTAATAATCCATGCATTCTGGGATGACATTTGCTCACCCATGCATGGTAATTCTGTTCAAATCCCTTTTGAAAACAATTGTATTTTTAAATAGCTTACAAACTAGTGAGTTTTCATAAGACATCATCATAAATCATTAGCTTTGGTTAACCCACCCCTTAACCTCCTCCTGTCTCCAATCTCCTTGCCCCACTCACCTTGAATATTTAACCCCTGTGGTTCTCTCTCCTGCTAGGCTGATTCTATTTCCTGCCTATTATGCATAGAGTAACAATGAACATAAAAGTGCAAGTATCTCTGTAGCAGGATGTAAAGACTTTGGGTATATGCCCAGGAATGGTATAGCTGGCCCATATTGTAGCACAATATCTAATATTTGGAGAAGTCTCCAGACTGATTTCCAAAGTGACTGAACTCCCTCACATGCCTACCAATAGTGTATAAAGGTTTCCTTTTCACCACATCTACTCTAGCATTAGTTGGTATTTGAATTCCTGACTATGACCATTCTGACTGGGGTGAGATGCTAACTTTAAGTAGTTTTAATCTGCACTTCCCTCATGGATAAGATCATTGAATACTTTTTAAAGCATTGCATTTCTTCTTTTGAGAACCCTCTGTTCAGTTCTCTACCCTGTTTCTAACTAGGATATTTATTTTCTTGCTGTTTAGTTTTTGTTTTTATCCTGTTTTCTTTTTATTGAATTTTTGCAATTTTTTTATTTATCAATAAA
>NW_008337307.1:127016-170806 GCF_000622305.1 Nannospalax galili | reverse complement strand
AGATCTTCATTCCATTATTAAATTATACAGTTTCATCCAGAAAAATTCATTTTTAATGCAATTGACATTAAGATGTTTTCACATGCATTTCTAATATCTATATATCTGATTATAACTAGTGACAGTTGGTTACTTTCTGAGCTCCTTAGCATCTGAGCATGGATATAAAGCCCACAGGTAGATTTCAATTTTTGCAATTTTTATACAATATAATTTGATGGTATTTAGATCCTCTCACCTACTGTGCCTTCCCATGTTACCCCCACTCAATGTAATGAACTCTAATAATAATAATAATTTTATTATATATAATTATATATATTCCTGTAGAATTGAATTTGTGTCTCCAAATGTACTTCAGTGTGGGTCCATCCACGGGAGCCTGGCTAACCTATCAAGTGTACCAAACTTGAAATATGTTGTCTCTGTCCTTGCCAACAGTCATCAGTTGCCAAAATTTCCTTAGGTTGGGTTGGAGTTTCTTACCAACGTCCCTGCGTTTATCCTGGGATTTGTCTGGTTTAAGCTTGCATGGGACTTCTGCATGTTGTCACCATTACTGTGAATTCATACAAGTAACTGGCCAGCTGTCTAGAAAACTCAGTTTCCTTGTGGTCATCCACCTCTTCTGGCTCTTGCAATCTTTCTGCTCCCTCTTACAGTGATCCTTGAGCCTTGGGAGGTAAAAATTTTACATAGGTCTCTTATTCAGAGATAAGCACTCTTGAGTGTCTTGTTCTCTGCACATTGGCCAGTTGTGGGTTTCAGATGTTTAAGGTTTGTTTTTTGTTTTTTGTTTTTTTAGTTTTCTGCATACTCTAGATACTAATCCTCTTTCAGATGTGTAGCTTGCAAAGGTTTTTTTTTCCCATTCTGTGGGCTATGTGACAAGTTTTTTTTTTATTATTTTTTCCTGTACAAAAGCTTTTTAGTTTCACGAGATATAGTTTGTCAATTGTTGGCCTTATTTCCTTCACTACTGGAGTCCTATTCAGAAAGTCCTGACCTGAGCCTCTGAGTTGAAGTGTACTTCCTAATTTTTCATCAGCAGTTTCATGGTATTGTCTTATGCAAGTTGAGAAGCAAGGATCTAGATTCTTTTTTTTTTTATGTTGAAATCCAAGATTCTCAGCAAAAGTTTTTGAAGAGCCTGTCTTTTCTCCAATGTATATTTGTGCATTTTTGTAAAAAATCAGGTAACTGTAGCTGCATGAAGTTACAGCTCAGTCTCTATTCTATTCTTTGATCACTGTGTCTGTGTTTGTGCCAGTATCATGCTGTTTTGATTACTACACTTTCAGTGTAATTTAAGAATCGGATATGGTGATACCTCCAACAGTATTCATTTGCTGAGGATTATGGGCAATCCAATCATTGGTGTTTTGTGCCTCTATATAAATTTTGAGATTTGTTTTCTGTGTCTGTGAAGAAAGGTTCTGGTATTTTTATTGGGATTGCGCTGAGTCTATAGATTGCTTTTGGTAGGGTGACAATTTTGCCAAGAATAATTCTTCCAGTCCATGGGCATGGGAGGTCCTAATCAAAGCACTGAAAGATTTCTACAATGAAAACTTTAAGACCCTGAAGAAAGAAGTTGAGGAAGACTCTAGAAAAAGGAATAAAATTATTTTATTTAAAGAAAATACACAGAAATTTACAACTCGTTAAAGGGTAGGGAATTCTCTTTAACAGGCTTAAAATAGAGAAAACAGGGACAGGACAGGTAAGCCTTCAGTAGTGTGAGTGTAGACAGACAACAGGACATGAGAAGGTATCTGTTTTTCCCTATGAAAATGATCTTCCCAAAACATTATGCTGTCCAGAAAGGGGAAAACCAAAGTACTGAAAGTCTCTGTTAGAAAGAGGCAAGAGAAAACTGATGGACTGAAGATGGACTGTTGTTGTGAGCAAAATATACAAAGTAGAATGGTGGATAGACTATAGACACCCATACTTAAATGAATAACTCAATTTTAATCCCTAAATTAAGATTTTTATAAACAAATGAAGCTTTCATTTACTAGTCAACAAAATTTCCTAAATGGAAGCATATATTTCATTCACAAGGTCTATGGAGACTGGAGAGAAAGAGGAATTAAGAACTGGCTTTAGAATGAGAAAGGGGTGTGCATGATTTTGACACTCAAAATTGTGACATCTGAGCAGTAAAGATAAAGGACTGTAGACTATCTCTCTTTACATCATGTACCTTAACTCATCACAGAAATCATCTGCAAGAAATACAGAAGAGGAAGATCCATTTAAGATAATGCATCCTTATTGCTCCACATTGTGGGAAACTCTATCTCCTTAAGTAGTGCAGATGAGCAGTGCAATTCACATTCCCACAGTGTACAGTGTCTGTGTGCAATACACACACTATGCTGCTTTGGAGAAACTTCCTGGGAAAGATTCTGAAATGAATGACTTTGCAGTGACTTACCTGTTCTTGAACAAATGAGACAGAACTCTGTGAGACAGAGGTATGTATTACTTCTATTTTTTATATATTGCCTATTTTGTTTACTCTAAGTGGATGTGTTTGTTTTATGCTACAACTTGTGGCTCCTAGTATTTTTTTCTGAATTTCTCACATGGGGGAAAGAATCTTAAGGATGAGTTTGCTTTCACACAAGCTATTTACTGTGGTTTTGGGGTATTTAGGAAGTATGTGTTTTCTATGATTATGACATTTTTATAATGTTTGAGGTTGGCTCTCACTATGTAGCTACAGCTGGTCTGAAATTTGCTGTGTAGTCCAAATCCTCCAGCCTCAGCCTCCTAAGGACTGGGATTTCAGATGTGCACCACCGTGTTCAACTGCAGGTCATAAGTTTTGAATAAGAAAGTCGTTACTTGACCTTTTTTGTTGAAGACAGTATAATAATATTCTAGTGCCATTTTAAACTCTAAATCTGTACTTGGGAAAACATAAGGTATATCAGTATTTATGCAATTTGAGAGTCTTTTAGATAGATCCACTGAAGGGGTACCCCAATTGCCTCACCCTGCATCCCTGTTCAGCATGGAAGAAGACAGAGCGATCTGCGTCCCTATTCCCTATTGGCAATTTGGGTAACCCCTTTAGAGGATGGCATGATAAGAATAGGAGGTAGGAATTGCCAAAGAAAAGTAGCCAGTTTCTTGGCTAAAAGTCAAAATGTCCTTGGGCCTGTTAGCAACATACTCTGTTCCAAAGGCTAAAAATGTCAAAAAGTATTTGGAAGCTTATATCTAATCCTTAAAAGATTTTAGGGTTATCTCTTTAGAGGGGGAACTGTTGGAGGGGATGGAGTGGGCATAGATTAGATCAAAACACCTTATATACATGTATGAAATTCTCAATAAAGTTTTTGTAAAAATTTTTTACAAAGTAGAAAATCACTTTGCCTAAAAAAAAAAAATCACACTCTATCATAAAGTTTCAAAGAACAAAGTGTTTTTCCACTGGTCACGGGATCAGCCTATTCAGCTTCCCTGTGTCTGATTTATTTACTTGGTAGAGTATTTTTATGAATAAAAGAACTTTGAACAAAAAGGATAGAATGACCCTCATCTGAATTATAGTTTCTACATCTTTACTATTACAATGGCTAGAATGTTAGCGTGAAAAGATTTTCATATTCAGGACACTTATAAGTTAGATATCTACTAAAAAGAATTTAAACATTTGTGGGGGGGGTTCCTGGTACATGTTCATGAATGCATCTATATGTAATGGTGTGAAGATATATAAAAATGGAAATGGACATGGGCCTACAGGCTTTGGGGAAATGAAAACAGCAGAACTGGGTAATGAAGGGACAGATGGTAGAGCTGACCGTATCAATGATGGGGGAACAGGTCAGAAGAATCTGGTGCTGTTGATGTAGTGGAGCATTAGCCTGAGTTAAACACCAGTGTACTATTCCTTTGGGTCTGCATGCAGTTTCAGAATCTGGAGTGGATTCCATGCATTGCTCATGGCTTTCTTTTTCCAACATGTGATTCTCATTGAAAAAAGTGATCATGGGATTTGGAGAGATGGCACGGTGGTTAAGAGCACTGGCTGCTCTTCCAGAGGACTCGGGTTCTGTTCTGCCATGGGTACATGGTGGCTAACACCCATCTGTAACTGCAGTTCCAGGAGATCTGACACCTTCTCCTCATTTTTATAGGCATTGTATGATGTGTGTACACTTACATGCATGCAGGCAATACACTCATACACAGAAAATAAAACACAAAAATAAATAAATATATTTAAAAAGAAAAAAGTGATAAGTTCTTTGTTCAGACCTCTCAGATCAAAAACCAACACTTTATAAAATTGACACACTACCTACCATGCTAATGAGGCACCTAAACCAACACTTTATAAAAAATGAAGCAACACATTTTATAGTAATTGATGGATATAGAAAAATGCTTTTTAATATTCTTTCCTAATAAATTGTATATTCTATGTATAAAACACATCTATAAATTTATCATAATGTACTCTAGAAGTGAAATTAAGTTGAAATACCAGAGACTGTATCAAGTTTCTTGCAATTTTCTTTAAAATTAAATTAAATTGTTTTCATATTTTATTTATTATTTTTATTTTATGTGTATGTGTGTATGTGCACCCGTGTTGTGCAATGCCTGTGGCAGACAGAAGAGGCTGTTGGAGCCCCTGGAACTGGAGTTACAGACAGTTGTTAGCTGCCATGTGGATTCTGGGATTCAAACCCGGGTCTTCCGCCAGAACAACCAGTGTTCTTAACCACTGAGCCATCTCTCCAGCCTAAGACTAAATTTTTTATGACATAACATACAGCTATATTAATCTGTTTAGGATGAAGATGATTTATGTCTTTAAATAAAGGGAAAATATTTGTTTCTGATGGAGCTGGAAAATATTCCTCAAGGGAGTATTTCTTGTCCAATTTCTGTAAGTGGAACATGAGAGTAGACACCCAGGGTTGGACTTGGGCAGCGGGGTGCCAAGCTACAAGCTCAGCAGGACCAGCCAGAGGACATTCTACTTTCTGAGATTCTGTGTGATTGTTCATAGAATGGTTGCAGGTTAAACAGAGCTATGGATGGGAATGAAAGTTTGACACCAGGAAGATTACTCCCTCTTTTTGAGGACATTGTCATTGATAAAATTCCCAAGAAGCACAAACTCATGAAAAGGACAAAATTACCCATGTCAGGTACAGTTTAGATCAGTGCACAGCCAAAATACCTATTCACTTCATGTATCTCCAGGAGAGATGAACTGGGATGTGGGGTTCCTGCTCGTTATGTCTGACTTTATCCTGAGAATGTTCAACATTGTTTCCACTAAAGTGTGCACAAGTCACTCATATACAGGCTAGAGCCATCAGATTTCTGTCAGGGTAAGATCAGATTTCATAAACGGGTTTTCTGATGCTCCTCAGGGAGTATATTCTGTCCTTCAGTGAAAGGCACCATGTGGCATGCTCACTGAGTCAGATTCCCCTCTGTGCCATGGAAATAGCAGCCTAAGCTGTTGATTTGACATGTGACCTAAAGTTACTTTGTCATTCTCATGGGTTTATTGTTTTCTAAGAGACTCATCTTTTTATTGATTTTCCAGGTGAAAATGACTTCAGTCATCACGGATTACATGAGGTTATGAAAAGCATCTTTTCCAAGGAACATGCACGTGGACCATCAAGCCAGGGACCTCGCCATCCATCAGGGACACCCTGAACCAGTCATCCTCTCTCAGAAGACACGGAGCAATCTACAGTCATTCATAAAAGGGGAACCAGTTCTCTTTGGGGTACTTAAAAATTGGCATCATCATATTCCCCTACATTTACACTAGGTCAAGTCAATACTACTGAATTATCTAAGTGTATCATGGAAATGACCCATTAGAGGAAAAACCAGATTGTTAAAGAAAAGAATTTGTATAGCTTATATGCACATTATCAAAGTATTCTAGATATGGAACAATGTAGGACTTAATCTTTATAGAAATCTTCTTGTTGTAGATGCCCTGAGTTATTTAGAACCTCCTAATGTAGAAAGGATTTTATTAATTTGATTATTCCTTTCATCAGAAGCCTCTCTCTCCTTTAGGTGAGCCAGATCCTGATTGGCATGATGAATATTTCTCTGTGGCTTATGTTAAAGGCCTCCAATTATTTTCCTGATCAGTTTCTTCCATTCCTGGGTGGCGTTGAATTCCAATATCTTTTCCTTTTGGGGCCAATCTTCGTAAGTTAATTGTAATTTCTTAGAATTATCCTTTTAAATGTTAATAGTAACATATAAAATCACTTTGTGGTGTTTTTATAGAGGCATATACTTTGCTATGATCATATTTTCACACGTTGCCTTCATTTGTGACCCCCCCTCCATTTTGCTAAGACTTCTTAAATAGTTGCCCTTTCACTTTGATATCCTTCTTGATAGAATATATGTTTATTTTATGTATATGTATATGTGTGTGTGCCTTGTATATGTGCACCTCAGCATGCAGGTGCCCATGGAGGTTAATGAAGAGCAAAGGGCATCAACAAGTGGTTGTAAACCATCTGATGTGGGTGCTGGTAACTGAACCCAGTCCTCTGCAAGAGCAGCAGGTGCTGTTAACTGCTGAACCAGCTCTCCAGACCCATATATCCTTTTCTTGGTAAATTTTTGTTGAATTTTTGTGTATTTTATACAGAACATCTTAATCACTGATAAACATATCCTTTTTAAACTCCAGGTTTCTATGTGAAAGGAAACATGTGATACCTACTCTTCTGAGTTGGACTTATTTTACTTAACATGATGATCTCTTGTTCTATT
Organism: Nannospalax galili; assembly: GCF_000622305.1. NCBI lineage: Eukaryota > Metazoa > Chordata > Mammalia > Rodentia > Spalacidae > Nannospalax > Nannospalax galili. The sequence goes on along the minus strand of NW_008337307.1, from coordinate 164,011 downwards.
CATTTCCCAGAAAACACCATAATTTTTCTCTTCATCAAGGCTGAGTAGTAATTGTATATATTTACCACATTTTAATAATCTGCTCATCCATTAACAAGCACTTAGGCTGATTCCAAACTTGGCTGTTGTGAACAGAGCTGAGAAACGTTTAGATGTGTAGGTCTCCACTGCATGCTAACATTGATTTATCCTGGTACATCCCTAGCAGTGATGCAGCTGGTAATATAATAGATCTGCTTTTAGTTTTTCAAGAATCTCCATACCAATTTCCATAGGGGCTTCACTAGTATACATTCCTACCATCTGTATAAATTTTTCTTTTTTCCTCAATTCTTGCCAGCATTTGCTGGGTTTTGTTCTTTTATGTTTTCTTATAACTTAAATACACATATAATCTTAAATTATTTTTTTCATTTTTTATCTCAGTTTTGAGAAAAAGGGTTGAGATTCATTCGGTTGTTGGTAAGAGAGGCTGCAGTTGACATGATCTCACACTAACTCATTTGTCTCTGTTGTTATGTAGTACGTTGTGTCTGGAACGCTGTCCATTGTGACTAGAAAGAACATTACAAAAAGTATGGTGAGTGTTCCTGTGTTTTCAGACATGATTCCCAAGTTATCATGTTCTCTCTCATTCCACTTTAAAAAAATAATATTTTTATTTATTCTTTGAAAATTTCATGCATGTATATAATGTATCTTGATCATATCAATCCCCAATTCCCCCAATATCTTCCAATATATATCTCTCTCAACTTTATGTCTCCTCATTATTTATTTTTTTATTATTATTTATTATATTTCTTTTTTAATTGAGTATTTTTTAATTTCATACAAAATATTTTGATCAGTCTCCAATTGTTCCCAAACTACAACCAAGCTGCCACCCATTTCCCTTGCTCGAACTCTGGGCCCTTGTTTAATTGAGTTGGCATAGATCCTGGGTTCGATGCCACCATCGCCACAAGTTCACACGTGCAAGCTTCTAGTGGCCTACAAGCCTCTGCTTCCTTGTAATCATGGGCTAACCCTGGCTCTTACAATTGCTCCACCTTTTCTTCTGCAATGGTCCCCGAGCTGTGGGTGGGAGAGATTTAATATAGGAGTTCCATCTAAGGATACACACTCTGCAGTCTCTTACTATTTAAAACTTGGTCAGTTGTTTTCTTCTGTGTGCATCTCACTATGTTGCATAAGGAAGAGTCACTGGTGAGAGTTAAGGATGTACTAGTTTCTCTCTACCCCCAGTTCACCATGTTCCATGAGTCTTAGGTGTAAAGGTTCCACTGTAGATATGCCACCTAGGACTGGGCATCTCTCAGATGTATAGTCTCTGTGTCTGATCAGTTGTGGGATTCTGCTGTAGCCTCCATCTGCTGCAAAAAGAAGTTTCTTTGATGAGTGGTGTACAGTATACTTGTCTGCAAATATAAGAATCCATATTTAGCATATATTAAGAAATTTTATTTGTCTAGAGATATGACACAGATAGGGTTTTCTCTAGGATCTATGACCTCTCCAGTCATGTGCATTTGACTGTGTTTACAGTGCCACCCGTGAGTTCACTCTCATTGAGAGGGTTTAAGTCCAATTAGATAGCTGTTGACTGCTACAGGGTGAGGGAGAGTAGGCCTTACCTACAATCTCTAGAAAGGCGGATGAATTTACACCAAAGGACATCTGGGTACAAATGCGTGACTGGATAGGATTTAACCTGTATACATGAGGTCTGGTGGAGGGTGAGGGGACATGGATGGGAGGAGAAGGTCTAAATTTGATTAAGAACTGTTGTGGGAAATGTACAAAAGTTCAATACAAAATTTTTTTAAAAAACCAAAAATTATTTTGATCATATTTAGACCCCCTCCTCTGTCAACATCCCCCTTTATTCCCCTTCACCAAATTTCGTGTACTTGTGTGTGTGTGCGTGTGTGCATGTGTGTGTGTGTGTGAGTGAGTGTGTGTGTGTATGTGTGTGTGTGTGTGTGTGTGTGTGTGTGTGTTCATTATAAGGCTATAGAGTCAAATTGTGACCCAAATGTCCTTTGGTATGGATCTATCCAATGGAGTCTGGATAACTGCCAAGAGTCACACTCTTAAAAAAAAACTGACTCTCCTCTCTTAGCAGCTACCAATTGCCAACAATTAATTCCTCAGGTAGGGTGGAGGTTTCTTACCCATTTCCCAGGTCTATGCTGGGCTTTTGTCTGGTTTGAACTTACTTGGAACTTGTAAATGGTGTCACCATTGTTGTGAGTTTATATAACTGCTAAACTTTCTTCTGAGCTGTTTCCTTGTGGTCATTCACCTACTCTGGCTCTTACAATCTTTCTGCCCCCTCTTTCACAATGATCCTCAGCCTTGGGAGAGAGATGATTGATATAGATACACTCTTCAGGGATAAGCACTCTGCAGCCTTTTATTCTCTGGACATTGGAAAGTTGTGGGTCTCTGTGTTAATCACAATCTGCGGAATAAGAAAGCTTTTCTGGTCAGACTTGAAAGGTATATTAATCTCTGAGTATAACAATACTGCATCTATTTAGCAGAATAGTATTAGGCTCTTCCCTATGGCCTGCAACCTGTCTTGCCACAGGTTCCTGGACCTGATATCAGTATTCATGCTAGAATTTTTAACTGGTTTGATCCTGTGCAGATCTTGTACAGGTAGCCACAGCTGCTGTCTGTTCCTGTAAGCAATAGCCATGCCATGTCCCATAGACAGCATTTCACAGGACACCTCCCCATCTTCTGCCTCCTCTTGTGGGATGTTCCCTAAGCCTTGGGGAAGGGATAGATTGCTGCAGGGAATAGTACTTAATGCAGAGACTCTTAACTACTCAAAGCACTGAGAATAAGTGACTATGAGTCCTCAGGTTTCATTTTTGCCTCAGTGGCAGTTCAACGATTCTTTCCCAAATTATCAAACCCTCTCTTACGGTCTCAATGTTCTCTAATTTACAACCTCACAATGATCCTTCCCCAGTCAAAAGGGTAATTTATTGGGCCTACATGAATACAATCATCAAAAAGTAATAGAAGTTCTGCATAATTGGTTATGAATGTGAAATTTAGTGGCATTTTTTTAGAGGGCTCACGCTCACAGTTGAATTGACTTGCTGTGCTCCTGAGTGAATGAATGGTGACTCTGTTTTGTGGTTCTCGTTAAGATTTATGGAAGCCTGGGGATGAACTCTGTGTGTGCCGTGTTAGCAGGAGCATCGTTATTTGCCCTCTTAGTTCCATTTGGATCCTGCTCTGGATGTGGCACTTTATCATTTTATATCAGGAGAGTAAGTATTCATAATTACAAGTTCCTGAAATCTATGGCCATGTGCAAAATCCCTTGAAGTTTATCTGCTTTCTTGGGTACATGAAAGAGGAAAGGTTAAAACTTAGAGACCATCTCAAGGAAGGTCTAGAGCCTTGACAGTCAAGGAATACATTTTTTGTTGTATTAAATATTTTTAATTAGTTTAAAGGACACCTGCCCAATCTAAATAAATATATATTTAAGATGAAAACACAAGTGCACTAATAAATCCAACCATTTATTTTTATTTTAGTCTTCCATAATGTAAAAAGAAGACAGAAGTTTGAGGTCTATATTATATTCTGAAACATGTAGAAAAGAATCCTCACTAAAGAAAACATTTTTTACTGAAACTAAGAGTAATATATTACATATAGGAAAAGTATTAATTAGTTTGAGATATATAAGTGGATTCTAAAACATGATCCATTCTAGACAGACACTTCAATACAATAGGTATTACAAACTTGAAGACTTCTGTGATGATGCCCACATAAAAAAATAGAAAATTATATGGGAGCACATTTTATTTCTGTAAGATTTATGAGATTGGAGGTGCACCCCTGAGAGTCTGTGTGGTACAGTGGTCAGTTTTGTGGCATCTTACACAGGGAAGACTTGTGTGGGAATCCAAAATGGGGTACTGAACTCCACCTACTGTGCCTGTTGGGGAGCAATGGCAGCAAGCCACTCCTTGGTAGGGGCTCTCTCAGCTCAGTTCTCTAATCCCCATCTCCTGGGTGATTGTGATTGACAGGGGATTCTAATTGTGAGTTGCATCCTTACACTGCTGGAGTTCTGCATCGCTGTGTCTCTGTCTGCATTTGGGTGCAATGCTGTCTGCTGTGATGTGACCACAGTAAGTGTCTCTGGTCTGGAGAACCGAAGCATCCTCAGCCATCTTCTTTTGTACCTCTTATGTTTGGTGTAAGAGACATAGATTATCACATACTCAAACACCTCTTTCATATACTTTGCCCCTTGGAATCAAAGGTATAAAATTATTCCTGACACTCGGTGCTGTGATTCATGGTTGATTATAAAGTTTGAGTGAGAGAGAGAGAGAGAGAGAGAGAGAGAGAGAGAGAGAGAGAGAGTTCTTGATGCCTTAAAGACCATGCAGGGCCATGGGTAATTGTTGCCATGGCTCATCTGCTCTGTGTTCTCTTTCTTCACAGGTGGTGGTTAACATATCCTCCAATGAGCAGGAACTTTCTCTGCATGCTGGAGATCATGTATATGATGAGGTGGCTTTCCCACCCACTTAAGTGGCTTCTTGGAAAACTTTGATGTTCTACCAATGTTCCTTTTCCATTTTGTCATCCAGTATTTTAGTGCCATTCATTAAAGAATGTCTTGAGTTAAAATATAATACATTTATTGATGCTGATTTTGCTCTGGTCATCTTTTCTACCCTACAATATGATTAACTTTGAACATGGTAAATGTAGCATTTAATTTAGCTATAAAATTAGCAACATACCCAAGACCACTTTACAAAAGAGAAAGGGAGAGGGAAAAAGCAAGAGAATAAGAGAACAGGACAGAGAGAGAAAGAAAGATTTTACTGGCCTATCCTTCAAAATTTATGTCACAATTATTTATTCAATTTCATGGAAGCCATCCAGCAGTATTAGTGTAAATATTTAAGGTATAACACATGACATTTTGCTGTACAGACATACACTGATTAGTACAATCAAGCATGTGGACAGATCCATTATCCAACCTGGTAGCAATTTCTTCATTGTAAGGCCACCCAGCATGGACTCATCCATGCTAGTTTCTAACATGTAACACCATGTTCCTAATTATGCATTATATCTCAGGACTATTGATCTTTTCATAACTCCAACTTTGTACAATTTCACCTCCATATCTAACATATTTCCTGTCTCCTTGCTAACAAATGTTCTAGATTCATTTCTGTTGCTGTGATCAAATACCTTGACAAAAACAACTTAGGAGAGAAAGTGGTTTCTTTCAGTCACAGTTCCAGATAATAGTCCATCATATTGAGGGGGACGTCAAGGCAGGAACTTCAGGTGGCCAGTCACATCTCATCCACCATCAGGAGCAGAGAGGAATGATTGCATGTATGCCCCCTTGCTTGCTTGCTTATGCTCAACTAGATTTTCCCAGTCATATGGTTCAGGACCCACTGTTATGGGGTCTACTTCTCATATCATTGAACTTAATTAAGACACCCAGAAACACACAGACTTGGCCACCAACCCAATGCACATAAGTTCTCATTGAGACTGTCTCCCCAGGTGACAGTGGGCTGTTTCAACTTGCCTTCTAAATCTAGTCATCACTCTGACCTCTCTTACTATGTCTCACTTTTCTTAGATTCCACATACAAGTAAGCTCACGCTGTACACTCAGTGCCTGGCATATTTCACCTCGCATAATGTTCTGTAGGTTTATGCCTATGGTCAGAGATCATAGTATTTCCTTTTTTCAATGTTTTCTTAGGTATATGTCACCGTATTTCTTTATCAATTCATCTCTGATGACATTTGTATTTTCCCATATTTGGATTTGTAAATAATTCTGCCGTGAACATGAGAGTAAAGACATTTTTGCTAGGTACTGATTTGATTTCCTCTTCCTATAAATCTAGAGGAGGAATTGTTGAGCAATAATGACTTCTCTATTCAATTTCTGATAAATTTTCACTTTGTTTTCTATGCTGGCTACACAGGTATATTTCTACCAGCTGCATACAGGATTTCCTTCTCTTTATCATAACCAGGTCCTTTCTTTTACATACAAGAGACCCTAACGGGTATGAGATGATATTTCATTATGGTTTCCATTTGCATTTTATCTACAATTATGTTTATTTTATATTTTTACATATGTATACTGGTCATGTGTATGCATTCTTTATATATATTTCCATTCTATCATTTTCCTAGTTTTTAAATGGGTTATCTAAATTTTGCTATTTGGTTGTGCGATTTCTTACTATATTTTGTTTACTAAGTCCTTATCAGATTGAGTATTCAAAATATTTTTCCTACTCTTAAATTTCTCTTCTGATTATTATTTTTATTTGGTTTTTATATTTAAAAACATCAGACGAAGTCAACATCAAAGACCCTCTCATGCTTACCTCTAGGAGACTGATGACTGTGGCTCTTATGTTCAGATTGCTAACCCATTCTGTATTGGCTTTTGTGGCTAATGTTTTATAACCTGTGTCTTAGTTTCTTCTTCATTGCTGTGACAAAACACTCTGACCAGTACCAACTTGGGGAGGAAAGGATTTATTTGTCTTACATCTCCCAGGTCGCACACAGTTCATCAGGGAGCCCAAGGTAGGAACTCAGGGCAGGAAATTGGAGGCAAGAGCTGGAGCACAGGCCATGGAGGAACGCTGCTTACAGGCTTGCTACCCTGGCCCCTGCTCAGCCTGCTTTCTTATGCAACACAGGCCCTCCTACCCAGGGGTGGCACCACCCACAGTGGGCTGGGCCCTCCCACATCACTCATCAAGAAGATGCCCTCAGACATGGCCACAGGCCAGTCCAATAGAGGCAATTCCCCGATTGAGGCTCCCTCAACCCAGGTGTGTCAAGTTGACACTAAAGCTATCCAGCACAACCTGTTGCTTTCCTAATACTAACATTTATACATTCACTGCTGCATGCACACATCAACCAATTCCATGCACTCCTCAGTAGAATAAGAGATTTAAAAAGCCCACGGGGCAAGTGACAGGTCTCAACAGGTAAGGGTACTTGTCACCAAGCCTGACTGCCTGAGTTAATTCTTGGAGTCCTCATGGTGGAAAGAAAGGATTGACGTCTAAAGGCTGTCATCCTCCTCATATATACTATCTGCACCCACACACACATACACACAAAATAAATGAATGCACAGAAAATTTATTTAGAAACCAGTAATCTCTGGGTATAGCAATAAGTCATTAGGAGTTACTTTAATATTATGTCCATTTAACAGAATATTAGTAGCAGGCCCTCCCTCGAGGGCTCATGATTTCTGTAGCCAGAGGTTCTTAGACTTGATAATGGTGTCAGGTTTGGGTTCCACCTCATTCAGTGGGTCTTAAATCCAATCAGGGAGTGCTAAGTGACTCCCATAACATCCATATCATTATTGAACTACTGGGCTATCTTGCCAGTCAGTTGCTTTTGTAATTTGCAGAGTTCAGCTGGGTAAGACTGATGATCTCTTTTCTTCATAGCACCTTCCAGCACTATGAAAGCTAGCCAGTAGGTTGAAGGTTCCAGGTCAATTACAGCTTGATTTCTCCATGTTCTATGATACAAGTATATGGTGTCCTCAGCAATAGAGTCTTATAACTAAGTTCTAGAGGGTCACCAGGAGCATTAGCAATAGCCTGAACTGTCTGAGGGTCAATGGGATCCCACTGACCAACAACTTGAAGAGAGGTAACCCATTTCTCGTACTGGGGTTTCTATTAACTGGATGAAGTGTCTAGTTGGGGTATTGTGCCCTGTTATAGGATAATTCCATTTAAACTTTTTTAAAAATATATGTACATGTATATACTTTAAAGAGCCTCTACAGTCAGTTACCATATCATATTTCAAAGGGCCTTTCGTGTTAGTTGTTCCGCTCCATACTCCCTCTTCTATCCTGTCTGCCCATCTCACACCCCATTTGATCCTTCCTGTATGCTATTCCCCTTTTTCCATTTATATCCCTGTATTCTATCTCCCTTCTCTTGAAAGATCCTCCCCTTGCACATGGCCCTTCAAGCCAGACAAAATCCCAGCATTTACGGGGGAGGTCCATATGAAGTCCCACCACTGACTAGGGAACTATTGACATGTGATAATGGCTGGGAAAAGAAAAGCCATTTTTCTTTAAGGTTGACCTAAAAGGTCAACTATGCTCTAGGGCTAGTCCCACACTGGAGTATTTGAGCAAAACAAATTGTACTTGATAGGAGAAAAAAAAAAACTTTAAAATGGATGAGTGGGGAGGTAAGGGTGGAGCTAAAAGGAGTTAGGGGAGGGGAATTATAATCAAATGCATTCTATGAAGCTCTCAAAGAATTAATAGAAAACTTTAAAGCACATGATCACCTTAGTAAGTGTAACAAACACTTTGACAATGTTCACCATCTTTTTATACTACAAACTCATACCAAATTAGGAAGAAAACAATTTTCTCAACATAGTAAAGTTCATTTAAGAAAGAATAATCCACAGCTAACATCATAGTATGAAAACTTAAAAGTTCTTTTTCTGTGACTGGGTACAGGTGAGATCCATTTCCTCCACTCGTTCAAAATAGTCTGAATCAACTAAGAAGAGAAATTGGAGGAGTAAAAGAACAATGGGATTGTTTTAAAAAGAGGTAAAATGGTGCCTTGTCTGCAGATGCCATGGTCTTTCACTTGGAAACCCCATACTTACAAATAAATACATACAAATTTTTCTCTCACTTTGAAAGAATAATATGATCATAACAAAAATGTAACAGTTTTAAACCAACAAAGGAGCAGATTAAAAATAAAAACTATGAATGTGAGAAGGAATCAATTTAGCCTTTAAATGATAATAAATTAACTAGTCAATTGTTACTGCTAATGACTATAGAAACTCTAGTATATTATTTTATTTTCCCACATTATTACTGACAGGAATATTGTTGATGAGGCTCCTATTTTAAATCTGGGGTAGTTTCGAGTATTTTTTTCCCCTGGGGAATTTTAAACAAGGTCTAATCCCTCCTTCTAAGAGCCTAATGACAAACCAAAACACAATTCTACTGAAGTTCACTCTGGGGAAGCAATGAGGTTACTGAGCTTACTTACAGAGCATGGATGAGGGGTTACTGACAGGAGCATGGGTGAGCCCAAACCCCTGCATGGGAAAGTCTTCACCCAGCATGGATGATGGCTTTCCCACGACTGCATAGATGGGAGTACCTTTCCCACATCTTCCCAATATACTCTTGCATGTTTCCTAGACCCTGGAGGTCATTTGCAATCAGGGAAAAGTTGCATACAAATGACTGGGAGGAGTGGTTGAAATACCAGGTGATGGTCCAACAACTCACGTCATGCCCTGCTTCTCTGAGAGAATATCAACAGTCCACAGGCCCCATCCTGATGATTCTGGCAAGTAGGCAGAGTTGTTCTCATGGAGATGGCAGCCTGAAGTGATTCAGAGCCCTGTCGCCAGTGTCCATTCCTGGTCACTTCTCCAGAATCCTTCTGCCTAAAGATCTATCAGGATGAGCATCCAGGTCCCTCTCACACTGTTAGGCCTGGCAATGAAGAGTGTGCTGAGGAATGAGGCCTTGACCCTTTCTGCTCTGGAGTACCTGCCTAAGACGTTCCTCCCACCACTGTTCAAGGAGGCCTTCACCAGCGGGCAAACTAACATCCTGAGGGCAGTGGTTCAGGCTTGGTCCTATCCTGTCTCTGGAGGACCTGATGAAGACTCCATACCTACCTTTGGGCTGTGTTGGATGGAGTGGATACACTGATTACACAGAAAGATCAGCCCGGGATGTTTGGAAACTTCAGGGGCTTGATTTGTGCAATATGCACCGGAATTTCTGGGACATATGGTCTGGAATAGCAAATGTCAGCTTCTCTCCACAAGTCATGAGCAAGACTCAAACTGTGAAGGACCAAGCAGTTCCTGGAGTGAAGAAGCAGCCTTTGAAGGTCTTAATTGACCTTTGTCTCAAGTTCCCTGGTATGGATTAAAAACCAAACATAATTCTTCCAGTGGGCTGAGCAGAGAATTTTTTTTCTCCAGCTGTGCTGCCTGAAGCTATAGTTTTCAGAAAAACCTGCCTGCAGTGTCTTAAGGCTCCTGGAAAGTTTTGAGCCAGGTAATATCCAGGAGTTAGAAGTGAACACATTGTGGAGGCTACAGTCCCTGCCAATGACATGGTTTACCCCTGCCATGGCTGACTTGGGAGACCTCAGTGGAACCAACGATGGTGTAGAGTTATTTGAACATATGTACACACATCTGGAGGAGAGGATTATTAGCATAGTCATCTCTCAGTTACTCAAATTCAACTCACTCTATCATCTCTATATGTAGGAAGTAGAATTCCTTAAGGTCTCCCTGGACCAAGTGCTTAGGTGCTTGAGGAGTCCCTTGGATACTCTGGAAATCACTCACTGCCATCTTTCACAGTCAGATTACACAAGCATCTGAACTTGAGTAGTGTCAATTCTTTCCATTTACATGCTAGGTCCTTTAAAGTTCTACTAAAGAGAGTCTCAGCCACTCTTCAGGCCCTAGAATTGGAGGACTTTAAGATGAAGGACTCTCAGTACAAGCCCTTCTTGTCTGCCCTAAATCAATGCTCACAGCTCACTAAGGTCAATTTCCATGGAAACTACATCTCCACATCTGGTCTAAAGGACCTGTTGCCCATACTGCCAGTCTGAGCCAGCTGTCCTTTTGAGTGTTATGATGACATGGGTGGTTTCCTGGGAAAGAGATTTGCCCAACCTGGTCCTGAGCTCATGGATACACTGAGGGCCATAAGGAAGCCTGAGGTAGTCTGCCTTGCCTCCAGTATCTGGATCACCAGCTGTAAGTGATGTGTCGATAGCTGGGACTTGTGTCTATGTTCCTGTTGGCAATAACAGGGGGAAAATGAAACTCTGGTGTCTCATAAGGGGGACATAGAGAATGTTGCTTAGATACTGCTCAAAGTGTGAGGAAAATGTAACATACATAGCCAGTTCTTATCAGAGGGAAAAATTTGGCCTGTAGAACAGGAGTCAGAAGAACAATTGTGAATTTTTAAATATGGCTCCTAGAAATCCAGGGAAATGACAGATTTTTGTACAATAGCATTGGTAAAGGAATAGTCACAACCTGAAACCCTGATGCTCTTCCCCTGAAGTCCCCCAGGATTCCTTCATCTGCTCTCTAGTTTTAATGTCAGCAAAGTCCATGGCCATAGAGAAAGGAAATGGGGTTGAAACCTAAAATAAATTCGTTCCACAGCAATCTGAAAAGAAAAAGATGTTCAACATCATTAGGACTGGGAAAATGCAAATTAGAACTGCTTTAAAATATCATCTTATTCCACCGAGAATGACTAAGATCAAGAAAGCAAATGACAAGAAATGTGGGTGAGGTTATGGGGAAAGGGTAATCCCCATTCACTGATGATGGGATTGCAAACTGATGCAGTCATTATGTGTTCATGCAGATGTACTGGTGGTTCGTTATTTCTGTTTGCCTTGATTGTTCTTTATTATCAGTGACGGTCCTAGCTCCCTCTGAGAAATCAGTCCTGTGGATTTAATACCATTCTCCTAAAGACCATATAAAGAGCTACAGTCCTGTTGAATCAAAGTCAATTGACTTAATATTATATATTTCACATATTATTTGCCTTGTATTAATATGCATGTGTATTTCATCTGCTAACTCCTTAAAGGAAATTATACAGAATAGCTACTGGAGTTCAGCATTCAGATTACTGAATATGCTGTAGGAAGTTGGGGATAGCTCATGATTTGAGTGAGGAATTTAGAGGAAATGACACTGAAAAATCTTGTATTAAGCAATCAAATTCACTGTTCGGAAATCTGCTTGCATTTTATTTATCATTTTGTGGAATTTATTTTTTCCTGCTTGAATGTCACAAGACACAATTCAATACACCAAAAAACATGACTGTATGACTCTTGCTTGATAAAAGGGAAGTGTGGAAGGGATTATTTGCCAGAAACAGTTTTTATTGTCTATGAAGCTCAATGTTCAAAGGAAGTGAGATTAAAATTCTCTGAAAATGTAGACCTTTGTCTGCATGTAAGAAGGGAAAAAGGAAAGCTTTTCTTTCCTCTGGAAACTTCTGTATTTGTTCAATTTGAGTGCCCCTGGTTGCCTGAAAGTCATTTTCTAAGTGGCTTCCTAAATAAACTTAAGGTCCTTAATTGAAAAGTGTAATGACAGAAGTAATGAGGGGAAAGGTGATCAAGCTTTGAATGATAAGGCTGAGGAGGCCAAGGGCCCTAAGGGGAAGCTCTTGCTGTTGTTTTGCTAAATTGACATGTTGTGCCAGTTGAATTGCTTTCAAAATAACTATGCTTACTCCCATAGAGTAGAGCTGCTGTTAACATTAGTCAGAGAGGATTGTTTTTTTTCTTTTTCAGCTGTCAGTTGTTAAGGGAGTGATGCTATACAGGCTGAACAGACTCCAGTGGATGACTTCACACACATACGGGCACACAAACTTGACTTGATAGGCCTTAACATATATGACAGAATGTATGAAATCATGAAAAACAAGTCTCAAGAATTAGAAGTGCTCTCAGTTGGATGTGTCCATAGACATGAAGATGAGATGGGTTTGCAAGGCTGACAAGTCAGTGAGCAGTGAATTGTGTTCACTGAGAACAGTGACTCTAAATCCCAGCAGGGCCAGGGGAGGGGCGTGTTAGTGTTGAGTGAAGCAGGAAAATACACAGCCAGAGGAAGAAAGACTGCTTCCAGAAAAAAAAAAAAAAAATGAAACAATTATCACCTAATAAGTTTGCAAATTGAGTTATATTTATGGGTGAGTATTGGAAACAACTTAGTGTTAGGTATTTGTAAAAATAAATACACAAACCATAAGGCACTTATTAAACTCAAGGTGGGAGATGGTCAAACAGAAATGCAGCCATAATATGTGGACTCAATAGTTATTAATTATTTAGAAGAAAAAGTTGACTGGAGCAAGTATTATGATAGAGGTATATTGAGAGAATGAAAGCAAAGTGGTTTGTTGGCGGGGACTTGTCCAAGATAAAAGTGGACAATGTAGGCTTTGGTTATTGTCTTTAACAGTAGGAGATAACCGATAACAGATAAAACCCAGATAAAAATATTATTAAACTCATTCACTTAGAATATATAAGTAAACACAGAACAAAACAATGAAATATATTAAAGCCTGCTTCAGGGGAAAGGAAGTTGTTTAGGAACTGCAGGGAATGCTAATGACCCTCTGAAATGTCAACTTAAAAGTTTTTTTCCTCCCTTTCTGAGTGATAATATTAAAATTCCCTCCTATCAGAAGATTTACATGGACATAAACAATGTTAATCAGTTCACATATATTAACTAGTACAAGCACTATGGCGTATCATGTACATTTTTACAAATTAATAAGCTGAGACATGAAGTGTTTAAATAGCTTCTTTCCATAAAGGAAATGACACTTAAATCCAGCTCTGTCTAATTCTAGATAGAGTCTGCACTCAAAATTATTGTGACTTTGGTCCTTTGGCATCCTTTAAAAATAGCATTTACAAATTTTCCATATGAATATATTGCAATTGTAAGTTTCAAAAATAGCTCTGACCCGTCTGCATTTTACATCAGCTCAGCACAGACTGAAACTGTACAATGACCAGGGCAATCCAAGTGAGAAATATTATAACTATTATAGTAAAAATACCTGATCACTTGAAAATCAATGCAGAAAAAGGAAATGAGGGCTCATAGAGCAGCGGCAAAAAAAAAAAACAACTTTAAGTGAAGTTCCTTTATTTACTGAATTTGATTTCCTTAAATATTAGGTATCTGTTCCTACTTCCCCATGGCAATTTCTCTTTTTCTGTCAGGAAACATATGGAGTGTGTACATGAGCCTGCATCTGGAGACCATGATGAAGAGCAGACAGGAACTGAGGGAGGGAGGTCTCTCCTCTAGCTTCCATCATTCCTCAGAATCACCTGACTGCCAATGAACTCCCCATCCTGCTATCATTTCATGCCAGGTGAATGCGAGAGGGGTCGACATTTTTTCTGCAGTTTAGAATCCCAACCCCTCAAATGAATTCATGAAACTCTATCATTTTGGCTTCAGTTTGAGTAAATTCCTTGCTGTATCCAACTCTCATTTTACCATTCCTTAGGAACTGATACTGCTGATACAGATTTTTCTTAGATCACAGAATTTGATCTTTCCTGCCTCTAGAGCCAAGCCCAATGATCTCATTGCTCTGTTTGTGATGGTTGCTTGAGTTTACATCAGCAGCCCTGTCTCATGCTCTTGGTCTTACCAATTATCCAACTCTTCACTGTCAAACTTGTCTGAAGGTTTTTACACAGTTCAAATTAAACAAACTCGGATTTTTGACATTTTTTTTTCCTGCATGGCTGCCCCTGTTTCATGTCTATTGATTTAGAGAATGGCCCTCAACACATTCAGTTCCCCGAACCTGAATCTGAGTACCATATTTTCTTATTTTTTTCTCCTTAGGCTGTATTGCATGTCCATTGCAAACCCACTCACTCCTGACCAACGCTTGTATAGGACTGTCTTCTAAGCCAGACAGACGCCATCTTCTTGAGTTCAATTATGCTTGAAAAGATCATCACAGTTAGGCTTGTTGACTGTAGACCATCCCCACTAAAGAAGGGGCAAGGAGAGTCATAGGACCTTCACCTGAGCCATACCATCCAACCCATGGTGGTCACATGACCTTGCAGAAGGGCTGGAGTATATAGGTTGGGGAAGACTAATGGAGGAGGACTTCTTTTATGTGGCTCTGGGAAAGCTATCATCCATGCCTGCTTGATGGGTGCAGACATTTTGGTGAAGCCTTAGGGGAAAAGCACCCACACTCCTGTAAGAAATCCCTTACCCATTGCTCTATAAGCAAACCCAATAAACTCATTGGTTCCCCAGATTGACACCAGGGATCCAAGTTTTCTTTCAGACTGAGTACAGCTGACCATTGGGACCTATAGCAGATCTTCCTGGCTGCTGAGCAGAAAGGTCATCAGAGACAGAGAAATAGGAAAAGGGATGAGAGAAGAGACTACAAAATAGACCACAGCAAAAGCATGCCAGGTGTGTCCTGTAGGCTTTGATGGCTCCAGAGTGGGAAGTGGTAGGTAAACCCAGCAGCTGGTCCCTAGCTTCATTTCCCCAGATCCAGGGACAGACATGACTCATAGCTAATAATAAAATAGTACTGTGATAAGATTATTGAGTGCTCATGTCCATCCCTTAGTTCCTCTTCACCTTCTTCTGCAGTTCCCTGGTAATCCCTAGCCACAGAAAGACTGAGTCAATCACACTCTAATAGTAGGTTTAAGAACATAGATTTTTCAAGCTTCTCAGAAATCTTCAAGGATTTTAAGTTCATTCAGTGAAAGATTTGGGAGTGGAAGACATGCCTTGGTTACCTTCAGACATTAATAGGTCAGCCTGGGAGTCTACTACTCTAGAGCAGTTGCAGGGCTGGAAAGATGGCTCAGTGTTTGGGAGCACTGACTGCTCTTGCAGAGCACCCACATGGTGCATTAATAATCACCTGTAATTCCAGTTCTAGGCAAATCCAATGCCCTCTTCTGACCTCCAGTAGCACTGAACAATGTGGGTGCACTTACACACATGTAGGCAATACACTCATATACATTAAAAAAAAGATTCTTACCACTTAGAATCTTAGATCAATTTTCACCCTTTTTGTATGTTTGATTTTTGTAGTCATTCTTTCTGGTCTGGATTAGTTGTTTTGTAAAATATCCTATATCCTGGAAATGTTGTATTTTGTTTTCATGAGTTGAGGGTAACTGTTTTAGTAAGAATACAGCAGAGGTGGGATACAGGTGAGATACTGTTTTAGTAAGAATACAGCATACACGTAGCAATTCTCTGTTGTGTCACATAATGAGTATAATATGTCAGCTGATTCCATTTTTGTGATGTTTTTATGACTTTACTAGGGTTGTGTCATGGACTGAATTTCTGTGTGGTCGCCCCCCCCCGGCCCCATTCATATGTTGAGACCCTGATTCTCAGTGTCATTAAGAAGTAGTGCTTTGGGGATGTGTTTAGGTCATGAGAGTGGGTCATTCATGAATGATATTGGTGCCTTTCTAGAGACCACTGAGTTTTCCCTGACTCTTCTCTACCATGTAAATACAGCAGAAGACAGTCATAGATGGACCAAAAGTGAGTTTTCATGACAGTGCTTCAGCTTTGAACACCCATTCTCTAGAATTGCCCCCATTCTATATTTTTTGTTTGTTTCTTTGTTTTAATTATCCAGAGTAAGAAAAGGCTTGCCTGCAAGCTGTCATCATTATAAATATTTTTAAACTTTGTTACTGAAAAATAATAAGTGGGCTAATTCTTTAAGACTATGTGAATTCCATGTTCCTCAGCAAGCTGTCACTGAACATAGGCTAGACAGGGGCACTCAACAATTGTATCACACCACTATTTTATTATTGGCTGTGAGTCATGTCAGTCCCTGGATCTGGGGAGATGAGGCTAGGGAGCAGCTGCTGGGTTTACCAGCCATTCCCTACTCTGGAACCATCAAAGCCTGAAGGACATACTTGGCACGCTTTTGCTGTGGTCTACTTCATGGTCTCTTCTCTTATCCCTTTTCCTACTTCTCTACCTCTGATGCCCTTCTTTCTGCTCAGCAGCCAGGAGGATCTGCTACAGGTCCCAGGGTAAGACAACGGCCTGCTCTACTCAGACTGAAAGAGAAGTTGGATCCACAGTGTCTCTTCCTTAGCCCAAGGAAGTTTGTTAGACATTGGAGTAAAATCTGGAAACTTCTGAGTTTCTCAGTGTCATGAAATGTTCTATGAGAAGTCTTTTGAAAGATCGAGGAAAAGAGTAGCTTTTCTTTAGCCATTGTGGTAGGTTGAATTTCAAGATGACATTCATTGACCCGCAATAATTTTTTCCTGTGTATGTGTGTGTGTATGTGACAGAGAGAGACAGAGAGGAGAGAGAGAGAGAGAGAGAGAGAGAGAGAGAGAGCAATGGGTCAATGAGTCGATTTGGTGGTGCTTGTGTGTACATGTGTTTAGGGCTGACAACCTGGGGTTAGATATTCTGTTAAAACACCCTGACCAAGGCAAATTATGGAAGGAAGAATTATATATATATATTCCAAAGGGTATTTTATCATCCATTTAATTTGCCACTGTATTCCCTATTTGAAGCCTACATTTAGTGAATGTGCACATTATCTTTTAGGTTAGAAATATACTACAGAATTCTAGAGGGATGGCTTAGCGGTTAAAAGCACTGGATGCTCTTGCAGAGGACCTGAGTTTGAGTCCCTACATCCACATGGCAGCTAACAAGTGTCTGTAACTTCAGTTCCAGAGGCTCTGATGCCCTCTTTTGGCCTCTGTGGGCATTACATGCATATGGTACATTTACATGAAGGCAAAACACTCATACACATAAAATAAATGAATGAATTAAAAGAAAATAAGCTGCAGAAACTATAATCAAGATATAAATGTACTTTTCCTGGGGAAAATAGTTGTGCTAAATTGATTCTAAGTATGTGTCAATATTTATTATTGGCTAGAGACTCAGTCTAGATCTTCTGTTAGTTTGACACACCCTGGTTTAAGCCACTCATATATCACCAAGGAGCCAGGATACACTAAGTGAAGATATTGATATGTTTAGAAAGCCACCATCTTGTCAAGGTAATAAAATAACTCCTAAAGAGTTGTTTTAAATTAATAAGTTGAACAGATATTTCAATGAAGTCCTCAGAAGTAATTTATCAAACAAAAAATAACAGATATAATGTGCCAAGAAACTGATCAGAGAATGCCGGAGAAATGACACAGCAGTTAAGAGCACTGGCTGCTCTTGCAGAGGACCCAGATTCAGTTCCCAGCACTCACATTGTGGTTAACAATCATCTGTAACTCCAGTTCCATGGAATCCAGTGTTCTCTTCTGGCCTCCACAGGCATTGCATTACATGGGTGCACTTACACGCATGCAGCAAAACAGTCATACACATAAAATAAAGATAAATACATTTTAAAAAGCGAAATTTTCTGACACCATTACTGTGACAGAAAAAAAAAAATATTTTTTGTCTCATTGGAATTCCCCAACTGCCTGAGACACCAAAAAGAGCCCCAGACCTGACTCTAGCTGTTAATTTTTCTCACTTGCAAAAGGTTTAAGCATGGTTTAATTCAGTTTTACAGAATTTCTCTCTTCTCTCTTTCTTACTTCCTTATTCTTCCGAACGGGAAGTAGTATCTCCTTTAAGGAGAAGATGTTCCCGTCAGTTTTGTGAACTGAAGCCCAGCTCTTCCTCCTCTGAGTCCGCTGAATGCCGGAGCAGGTGGCCAGGCTTTTTTCAGCATCCATTTTCCTGTTGCTCAATAGTCATTTATTCACAGATGTGTAAGACAGAAGTTATGGTAAAATAATGTTTTTATGTTCTTCTTTTCAAACATTTAGGACATTTTGACCTCTTTCCTTAAAGTTCTGGGCACAAAGTGTGTGTGAGGGGGGTGCATGGGAAGAATAGAGGAAAAGATGAGCCAAGGAAAAGAAAAGGAGATTTTTTTACCCCTAGTAGTTGGAGTCCTCCCCACAATCGCAAAGAATTGATGTCATTTTACTAATCCTGACTCTTCTCTTACCTTTGCAACGTGCTTGGAAGGAAACATCCGGCTCTGTGCTTCTCTCTGAACACCACAGGATGCATGGACCATGGAGGGAAGTCCGTCTTCTGTCTCATCTGACACAGAGCTGACTTGGCACAGTTTGCACGCCATGTTGGAGGCTTCTGAGCAAAGAGAGCTGCACCAAAGAGGCTGCAGTACCACAGAAAGCCACTAGGGGAAAAATTATAACATGCTGAATCCAAAGGAAGCAGCTTTAACTGGAAAATTACACCAATTTTCTGACAAAATTAACTGGCAAATGCATTCCAAGGTGTTTTGAAGAGTCCTATAATCTCTATCTCTGCTGATCATCAAAAGCCTTTCTCTGCACAAAACTAATTGTCATATTTCATAATAACCATACCGATTATCAGGAAAACATGATTCAACCAAAGGAACAAAATATGTCTAGCATAAACAATCCTGGGGAAACAAAAATCTGTAAGTGATGTGTCCTTTGCATTATTCACAAGAGCTATGAGGCAGAAGTAACCCAGGTACAGAAAATGATACTAGAATCAGTTTTTTAAAAACCCTGGGCTTGGTGATATGGCTTAGTGCGTAAAGGCGCCTGCTGAGAAGCCTAACAGCATTTCAGTCTTCACAGTTCACATGTAAGAAGAAGAGAACCGACTCCCTAAGTTGTCTGCTTACCTACACATATGTGCCATGGACTGCCGCACCCACACACATGCACACACATACATTCACACACACGTATGCTCCCAGAGACACACAAGAAATTGAATAAATGTAATTAAGAAAAAGAAATCTTGTCACACGCTACAGTAAAAATAAAGTTGAGGGTATGGTACTACGTGAATTGAGCCAGGCACATACACATATAAACACACATATACACACATATAGACATACATACATATGCATACATACATATTAACACTCATACATATACACATATACACATACACACATACATAAACACACATACACATGCACACATACAGATCCATATACATACATACACACATGCACATACATACACACATGCACACATAAACACACATTCACATGCATATACATACACACATGTCCAGATATATACACATATGCACACATATACACACATATATCCATGCACACATGTACTTACACACATAGTCATACACATACACATATTGCATGAATCATATGAAACATTACACAAAGTCCTAGAAATCTCCAGAAAGAGAAAGTAGCGTGACAGTTTGAAGGACAGGTCCTGAGGACACAGGCAGTTGGTCAGTGGGTTCAGTTTTTGTTTTACAGGATGAAAAAGCTCTGGAGATCTACCCCACAATGAGACTGTAATTAGTGCCACTGAACTGTGTGCTTGCAATGGCTAACAAGGTGAATTGTATGCACTTCAAGCATAATTAAAAATTTTTAAATTAAAAATAATACATTAATTTGATTTTGAAAAATGCCAATTCTTGCACATTTACGGTAGCACAGAGGTCACCATTTTTCTGAGAAAATGCTTGTGCTCCTAGATCAGAGTTCTGAAGATGGGGGTGAGGGCAATTTCTTTTGTTCATTGGTAGCCATTTGGCTATACGGGTGACACTGGCTGTCGCACTAGTGTGAAGGTTACCTCCCCCAGGAACACACACAGATACTCTACAGTACACCAGAAAGTCTCTACAGAAAGTATTTATCTGCCCAAAGTGCAATCAGAAATTACTTTTGAGAAGTCCTCCTCTAGAGGACAATCAGTTATTGCTGAATCTGTGTTTTGCCTCCAGGTTACGGTGATGGACTGCAGACTCTGGAAACAATGGAGAATATAAAACCTCTTCAGAGGGGGGAATGTTGGAGGGGAGGGAGCAGGCATGGATTTGATCAAAACACCTTATATGTATGTATGAAATTCTCAATAAATTTTTTGTAAAATAAAAAAGTTTTCCAGAAGCATCATGAATGATACCGTGGATGGATAGAAAAACTGAGAATTTTTCCAACCATATCAGTTGTTATACATGTAAGTGATCAATAAATGGATAAAAACTGAAAAAAAAACTAAGCTGAGGTTAGAGAGAGGAGTATCTTGTTCAAAATTCTCTCCACAAATATGAGAGAGAGAGAGAGAGAGAGAGGGATTGGCAGAGAGAATACATGGGTGGATGGAGTAGAGATGGGATAATAGAATACATATACATACACCACTGTCAGGTTACTACATTGATATGACTCTGTACTAAGCACCTTACGTGTGTTATCTTGCATAATCTTTTAAATTTTTCTAAAAGGCTTAAAAATTATAAGAGCACAGAGAGTGCATGAGACTGCAGAGGGAATCTTGGGCCACCAGATTTAGCTAGTTTATTAGCAAAGTCTCCTGGAGTCAAAGTTGATGTGGTGGTCCCATAGGGCCAGGCTTCTTCTTTGTCATGAGAAGAAATGCACCCCACTAACTCCCTGGATTCTGGGACAGTGATAGGGTTACAGAGTATGATGAGAAGGGGACAGCGACAGCAGGCATCTTGGGAATGTAGAAAGGGCACCAGGAGATCAGAACCCCTTTCCACAGATTCCCGAAGAAGTTCATTCCCTCCGTCTTCCTTAGGAGTTTTGAACGGACTTGATCTCTGAGCTACTCTGGGATGATGAAATTCCATTTCTTAACTCCTGCTTTCAGCAAAAGAGTTCATGTGTGAAGAACAGAAGCACCATCAACTGACACGACAGTGACAGCTCATGCACTGGGTCCTGGTTCCTTCTGGCAGACTCCAAAGAAAGGAGGAAGGAAGCATCCAGAGTGGATCTGTGTAGTGGCGACAGCTGGCTCTTGTTCCCCTGCACACTTACATAAAACTCAGCTTCCAAAGAATGACAACCCAAGGGCCTGACAGGCCACAGGGACATCTGCCTTCATGAAATTATCCCAACTGGCAATTCTTTGACATCAAGACAGTCAGATCATGTTGAACCTTCCCAGGTCATGTTGGTCCTCATCCTGATTCCTAAGTTTTCTAGAATCATCCAGTCTTTCCTCAGAGCATCTTCACTGTTGGAGAAAAGGTCTATAGGTTATGGGAAGGAAACAAGAAGGGCTCGAGAGTAAACAGCAATTAGTCAATGAGGGCTTAAAAGCTGTTTGCAGCCTGTCCAGAGGCTGAGCCACTGACCGAAGAAAAAATAAGTATAAATAACAAAGTAACAAAATATTTTAATGTTTCATTATTAATATTATGAATAGTAATATTATATATTGTTGAATGTTCTTTGAAAGCCATAAGGTTATCATTTCTATGAGAGTTTGTTATGTACTATGAAATGTTCTATTTATTAATATTCCTAGAAATATTATTAAAAATTGTGGCATCTTACAGTATGTTCCTTAGAAGTAAGACAATAGGACTCCTATGCCAAAATTTGTCTCTCAAGGTTCAGGGATCATTGCAGAAGTGGGGACAGAAAGATTATAAGAGCCAGAGGAAACAAACAGCTGGTCAATTACTCATATGAACTCAGAGCAATGGTGACAGCTTCCCCATGTCCCAAGTAAGCTCAAGCAATATAAAATTCTAGCATAGATGCGGGGAAGTGGATAAGAAGCCCAAATCATACCTGAAGAACTATTGGCAATCAGTGGCTGCTTAGAGGGAGTGAGTCAGTCTCATTTAAGGGTGACACTCTTGGTCGGTTTGCCAGGCTCTTGTGGATGAACTCACAGTGAAGGGCAATTGGGGCACCAACCTGATTCTATAGGCCTTATATATTAGCATGCAGAAACTTTGGTGAAGGGTAGTAAGGGGAGAGCAGGTAGGGGAGGGGATCTAAATATGGTCAAATTTCATTTGCTTATGGAATTTGCAAAAATTCAATTTAAAAATGAAAAACAGAAAACAAGCCTTTCAAAATCATTTTCTCTCATCTTCATAACAATTTTCAAAGGTTGATTCTGTTCTCTGCTTAACACATAGAAAAATGAGGCTCAAGGATGTAGACTTGTGTATTACATGGTGCTGGTGGGTACACAGCCCATGACCTTGCACTCTGCCAGCACTGGTTATACCAGGGGGTTCTCTCAAGTTATTGGAGTTTATGAAGAAGGAAGTACAGGAACATTTCACACATCCACAGCCTGAAAGTATCACATCCTGTGCAGCAGTAAACACTGGAATAAGAAGGGCTGGTGACTCAGCAGACTACAAAGGAACTGAGGATCAGACTCTGATAGCCCAGAGTTAAAAGCTCTTAGGAGTTCTTGAGAACTCTGCTGGGACAAACAGGAAGGTCCAAGGGCTCAGGTAAGCAATGCTGAAAAGACTTTTTTCTATTCAACCCTCTTTCTGTGACTGTATTACCAGAAAAACTGACTGAAGGTCATGAACGTGGTCTAGACACTGGAGCATCTCAGAACCATAGTGGGCAAAGGGAAGGAGCATCTGGCTTAATGATGCCCCTGGTATTTCTAGCTGCACAATATTGTGGGTCACTAACCTCAGGTTATACATCTGATAGGAACAGAGCTCTTATCCTTCCCAAGGCTCCCATGGGCTGAGAATGGTGCCGAGAAAAGAGCCCAGCTGAGTTCACCAACTAATTCCACAGGCAACTTGGTCCTTAGATAAATAAGAGGACGGTCCTAGCCTTGACCTCAGGTTCTGACACAATGACTTCTCATATCACTGCATATACCTACTCTTCCAGGCTGAATAAACTCAGACACAGGTTGCCATCATCAGGTGGGAAAGTGGGGGGAAAAAAAAAAACAAGAGCTGGAGAATTCTGCAAGTGCTCCAGACTCAGGACTATCTGGGGCCCAGAACCCAAACTGTGTGTGAATTACTAATATTGAAAACTATTTATCTAGCACTGAGTTCATGTCATTATACGATGCACGCATTCTTTCCATACATTAACAAAGCTTTTAATTCTGATTTTCCTTTCTGGTTATGATTTTGCTAATCATCAAGCATATGGGATTGTTGTAATGATTAGAAGCACTTCAGGATAATGTCTACAAAAATGTCATAAAATATGTAGGGTTAGTGTGGAAAATGTTGCTTAGACAAAAAGTAAACAAGTGCTAGTTTGTAGTTAAGTAGACTGAATAATATTTAACCCAAACTGATAAAGACTGAAGGTTGAATCCCAATCATAGCTCATGACCGTGGAGAAACCTTGATGGTGAAATTCATCAGTAAAGGGCAGTGAACTTGAACAGGGAAGCATTAAGGAAAAGGAAATAGCTGCATTTCTCAGTTTTCTCTATTTGTGTGTACATGCATGCATGCACACATGTACATACGTCAAAGCATGCACGTGAAAGTCAGAGAATTTGTGGAAGTTGGTTCTTTCCTTTCCCTCCATGTGGATCCAGGAGGTCAAACTCAGGGCTTTCAGACTTGGCTGCCAGGGCTTTTACCTGCTCAACCTTCTCATCAACCCTGTTTTTCAAATTTTATGTGAATATTTGGCTGTAGATACTGCAGCCTGTGGAGATTTAAGCTGTCCCTTCCTTCCTCTGATGTGGTTATCTAAAATCATCAGATTGTGTCAAACATGAAAAATATACCCCTGAATCCAAGGGTATGTGGTTTTTCATTTCTCTGTCCCTCCAATTTCACACCCAGAAAGGCAGGTTAAAACTGCACTAAGGTGCAAATAATCATCTACAGATTTGAAAGTCAAGCTGGAAACAAAGCTTTTTAAACAGTTGAATTGATTGTTTCTTCCAGCCTTGCAAGTCCCATCATGATATCACAAGTAATGACCAACGAGGCTGTTACAGTGATTACATCAAATGGAACCAACTTTCCCCAAACAAGCAAACCTCAACCTACCCACCAGAGTCCAGATAGCCTGAAGAAATCTCTAAAGGCGGAGATCAAAGTGATGGTGGTAATCCAACTCAGAACATTCTGGGGGTAGATGTAGGGCAGAGAGAGAGGAGACATTGTGTCTTTGGACTAGAGAGCCACTCTATGTGTGGGTTTTGCCAGTGATACTACAGACCAGTTGCAGACCAGCGAAAGCTCCTTGCATAGCTGCTTCTATCTTCCCCAGGGCTTTCCACAAAATGAGAATTTTTCCCTTTATTCTGAACATGAGTAATTGAAGTTTTGTTGATTTATTGGTTTTTGTTTCAATTTTGAAAAGTATTTCCTAATATTTCCTTTCTGAAAATAATGGTAAAGAATTACTATGTGAGCAGTCACACACACACACACACACACACACATACATACATACATACAATATATAATAAACACACTATGTACTCACCAACTGAATGTTCAGTAAACTTTACTGATTTTCCCAAGGAAATCTTTGCTCTCGTTGCAAATGACAGGGAAAGGTCTCTCCCTTTTCCTCTTTACTCACTCTCTTTAAGGAACAGAGATGTTATATACGTTTTGTCTGTCTCTCTCTTCTCATTCAGGACTTTCTTAAGAAACTCAGTTGGGTCAAGGGAGGACATAAGAAAGGATGTATTTAGAACCTGGAAGAACATTTGAGCTGTGGCTTTCAGCGTTGTCTTTGCATTGACATCATCTGTGGGGAACCTGTGTGCAACTAGGTTTCACTTGATGTGACTGATAGGTTTGTCTTAGACATATAGTCATATGGGTTCTTGTGAGGGTGATGCCACAAAACATTTAGGAAACTGCTCAATCAATGCCAATAGAGTTGTGAGAGCCTGAGATGAGGTAGATGTCAGGAAGGCAAATTTTCCCTCTTAAAATAGATTGTTGGGATTGCAAAATAGAAATCTGGACTGAAGAGGCTGTGGAGCTAGGAAAGAGTCTTGTTTTGTGTTGTATTCAGTGTGCTCTGAGAGATGTGGGGAGGAGTTTCAGTACCCCAGGACTCAAAAGAGTGGGAGAGTTTTCAGATATCTCTGGTTCCCACATGCACTAATCATGGGCTCACAGAGCTCATCACTTGCCAGGAGCAGGGAGCAGTGGTCAGGACTGTGCCAGGGTTTGAGAGGCAGAAATGCCTAATGGGGGCCCGAGGCTCTGGCAGAACTGCACCCTTGCCTGGATGCCCTTTCCTGCCTCTCTCCTCAGAGCTTTCACAGTGTATGTGCACTGGGACATCGCAGAAGGTGATAGACATGCAGAAGCACCATGGGAGAGGTGGGAAGGCTCCATCCTTTGTTGCTGTTTTTAATCTTCAACTTCTCTTCTTCCAACAGACGATCCAGATCTTCTGTGGTGTGATGGTGCTGAGTCTGGGGATCATTCTGGCATCTGTTCCCACCTCCCCACATTTTACTCCAGTCTTTTCCCTCCTGGTAAAATCTGGCTACCCGTTTGTAGGAGCCTTGTGTGTAAGTACAGTGCGGTTTAAGGGAAGATAGGGAGAACAGGAAAGGTCTACACTGTACAGTCCTCATCTGTCCTCTGGCTACCTTTCTGTCTTCTGGAGCAATAGGTCAATGCTAGAACTTGTTCTCCTGTGTAAACAGCAAGATGCTGCGGGAGCATTTTCGTCCCTAGGATTTGACTTTGTGGGAGGCTCCCAGGGTGGTGTGAGCAGCTGTCTTTGCTTCAGTGGTGAACTGGAAATTCCTCTGAGACAGCTGCATGTCTGGGCCAAGAGGAGTGAAGTCCTTTCCACAGAGGCCAGTTCTGTTGACTGATGAGGATGAGTCCCACTCACAATGAAGTTTGGGGTTCTTTTGTTGTTGTTGCTGCTTGTTTTGTTTTTCCCACTGTGGCTTCCCACCTGCTTTTGCATCTCAGTGACTATTTTTGTTTTTGCTGCACTTGTTGCTTTGATGTATCCAGAGCTCCACCTTTTCCTTATCCTTGTTTTCTTCTTCAGTTAACCCAGGTTAACATTTTATTTTCAGCATTTTTTCACAAATGTCCTGGTCCCTAAGCACTGCATTCCCCAGGCTATCATCTCCCACGACTCCTCTAGATTTCCTCATCTAAACCTTCCCAGACTTTCCTCATTCTTGATGACTTTGATAATCTCTAGCCAAGATTTTTGGGAAATATTCCTAAATCTTTGGTCCATCCGGTATTTTCTTAATCTAACACTGAAGGCAGGGTAATGATTAGGTAAAGATGAGAGAAATTACATGCCATCTGTCAGGTCACACAAAAATGCTTGTCAACACCATGTCCCTGTCGAGTGAACACTGATTGTGGTTTTCCAGGTTCCGTGCTTTAACACTACTTTTCTTTCCTTCTACACTGTGGTCCTTACATGTCACTAAGCATAGCCCACAGGGGATGGGGTCCTTAATTCCTTTCGGTCTTAAGAACGTTTATTTAAAGCTGGTGTTATAACTGAGCAGAAGAGCATTTGAGTAGCTTGCACAAGGCTCTCGATTCAATCTTCAGAGTCACAGAGTAAAACACCATTATTTAAGTGTATGAGAAGGCTACTTAATTCTGCAGAACTGAAACCACAGATTTTCTTGTAATTTTTAATACATTTACGTTTTTTTCTGCTACTTAGTTTCCTTACATCTAAGGAATGAGGAAAAAACAATTTGATTTTCTTCTTAAAATATTTTATTTATTATTTTTATTTTATGTGTATCAGTCTATCACCTGCATGCATGTAAAAACACCCATTTCGTGCAATGCTTGCAGAGGTCAGAAGAGGGCATTGGATCCCCTGGAATTAGAGCTATGGATGGTTGTTAGCTACCATGTGGGTGCTGGGAATCGAACCCAGTGCTTTTAACCACTGAGCTGTCTCTCCAGTCCTATATGATTTTCTGAGCAGTGTTAAAGGTCTCCTGCCAACAGCCTCCCCTTCCTCTTGTTCTTGCTTTTCTTAGTCTCTGGACCCCTCAACCAAGTCCTGTTTCTGTTCTTCTGTGACAGTTAATATTCCAACGTCTTTTCTTTAAAGACTAGTACAAATCACTTTCAAAGACATTTTTAATATATTATTTTTGAGAGCTTCATACATCAGTATTTAGTATTTGCATCATTTCCCTAAAGTTTCAAAGCGTTACAAAATTATTAATGAGAAAGATACACTTCCAAGCCCATTTTGAGAGACAACATTATCCTGATACCAAAGCTTTTACACAAAGATATTATAATCAAAAGAAATTACAGACCAAATTCCTGAGAACGTAGGTACAAAACTCTTCACCAAAATACTCGAACACTGAATTTGACAGCACATGAGAAAGAGAATTCAACATGGACAGGGGGGATTTATTCAAGAATGTAAATATGATTTCATACAAATCAGTAAAGAGCATAGACCCCTATGAATGAAAGTTGGGGGGAATCCAAATGATTACTCCTTGTTCTTTTTCTTTTGGAACCATGAGCTCATGTTCTTTCCAAAGACATCTAACTCCCAAATTTTCCTTTCTCATTAAAAAATACTTTTTTGTTACCAATTAAGTTATTCATTAATTTTATGGTGTAGATTCCTGTTCACATCTGTCTTTTCTCATGTTTTCTAGACATTAAATGGGTAAAGGGATATATGTATCTACATATATCTTAAATCACTGGTCAGGTGTTACCAGGACTTTTCCAATTTGAGTTTCTCATAAATATCATATAGTAACATTGTAGCCATTCTGTACATAGAAACTGACCTGAAAACATTTTTATCTTGCCTGAGCAGTTTGTCATCTCTGGGATTCTATCAGTCATCACAGAACAAAATACGATTAAGCCTTTGGTGAGTACGAGAGCTATATCCTACAATAATTGGGATGTAATGTAGAGAGAACTCGTCAGGGCCAGGCTATCTGCAATCAAGCCCTAGAACAGCTATTTATTAAATTTAGGAATGGATTCTGGCTTATCTGTAAACTTGTGCAATGTGTATTCTTCCTACCTATTGTGGTGCCCAAAATCAAAGTCTACATGATACCCAAGACCAGTACCCAGGAATCAATGAAACAATTCTGCTTTCTTATAGGTAACAGACTGTGATTGTTCATCTTAATCCACAACTTGACTGAATTTGAAGAACACCTAGATTAGTAAAGCAAACCTCTGGGTTCGTTGTGTGTTTAGATGATGGTGCCATCCCACAGATGAGGACATAGAAGGAGTAAAATGCAGGGAGAGAGAAATCCACTTAGCATAGGCTCTGTCTATCTGTCTATCTATCTATCTATCTATCTATCTATCTATCTATCTATCATCTATCTATCTATCATCTATCATCTATCATCTATCTATCTATCATCTATCTATCATCTATCTATCATCTATCTATCTACCTATCTACCTATCTATCTATCTATCTATCTATCTATCTATCTATCTATAATCTCTGTCTTTCTCTCTCATTTGCCCTGAGGTGAATTGTTCTCTGCCATCTCCACAAGGATGAGATGAAATCTCTGAACCTGTGAGTCAAAATATATAATTTAAGTTGCTCACATGAGATGTTTTGTCAAAATAACAAAGTCTACCACAAACTTTCATTTTCCTTTCCAGTAGTGAAGCCAATTGACTTATAAAAATACATGTCTGTTATGAGTTTGGTATATAATCTCACCTACTAAATAAAATACTTTAAAAAACCAGACAGAATTCTGCTCATAAGAGGAATACTTGAGGACAGTGAGAGTCCAGGGAACTCTGGCACCGTGGCACCAAATTCCTGACATTCATCTAGTCCCAACCTGTTTCTTTCTGCCTCACACTGTTTCCCACAGATTATACCATCCACTCTCTGTACTATGTGGAGGTCTCTGCTTACCACCTTCAATCCCTGGCCCTTGATATGGCCAGTCATATAGTTGTGCAGACTCCAGGGTCTCTCTGGCCCTGAGAACCATGTCCTCACATTCATCTTTGGTTGCGTGTGCTTTTCAGAGAGTTAGTGTGCTGGGAGGAGCTGACTGCATCACCTGATGCTCCTGTGTGGCTGATGCCTCCATAGGGGTCTCCAAGCATAAGTCAGTTTTACATTACTGCAACAGACCCTGGGATGAATCAACTTATAAAGAAGAAAGGTTTATTTGGGCTCACATTTTAGATGTTTTGGTGCATGGTTTTATGGATCTGTTCTCTTGAACCACTATAAAGGAAGTAGCACACTGGGAAACAAAGGCATGACCTTGGATCAGGCTGGACTTCCTAAAGGTTCTACCAACACACACTATTATCTACCTGGGGGCTATCTAATGCTTGGCCTTTGGGAGGGCATGTAACAACTAGACTATGGCACCCAGATTGTTGGTGAACAGGCAAACGTTGGTGTCTGCATCTCCACCTTTGCCTACAATCTCTAGAGATTTTTTTCAGGCTTACATCATGGGGATCCACTTTCTTTCATGGATGAAAATATTAGGAAGGGAATATTTTATTCCCCATCTCTAAGGTGCTGTCTGGAATGGAATTCTATTCATTTATTCAATCATAATTTGCTATCTGCATTCATATGTTTGTAGATATTAACAGGCATAAACAGACTATTCAATTTTTATCCCCTTAAAGAAGAAAATAGTAGAAGTTGCTGAAACATCATGAAAGGAATTATAAGATGTGTGTTGCTCATTTCAGGTTCACAGCAGCCTGGCCATGAGCATTCTGAGTGTTCCTTTTGCCCTCGTGGGCATCGTTATTCTGTCTATCAACATGGCTGCTTTGGATCCAGCCTTGCAGCAGTGCGAGCTGAGCGTAGAATCTAAACCAACCCTAGATTACAGCTATTTCCATCACCCTGAGCCACCTAGCAGGAGCTGCCATACTGCCAATGCTGCCCTGATGGTAAGAGTTTCTAAATGGAATGCTCCAACTTTTAAAGATTTGGGGAAGCTGTGACTTCTTCTTATTCCTTTGTTTGAAACTTTCTATTCATTTCTGCTTGTGTGTTAAACTAAGGCCAGAGTCATGAAAAATATGGTCACAATATTGAAATGCTACCCAAAGGTGTTAGATAGGTTGGCAAGGAGTTGAGGGAAGATTACCAAATAAGGTAGATGATAGAACTATAAAGATCATTGTTATCAGAGTTTCTTAAGAATTAAGAAACAACATCAGTTTTTAGAGGCATAAATTATGAGGTTGTCAAGCCAAGAGAGCTTTGGTCCATAGAGGAGTATTAAAAAAGACAAATGTACCAGAAAGAACCAGATAATCAGGAAATGCCAACAAGGAAACGTGGTACATGTGTGTGGTTGTGGGCGTGAGCTGGTATGAGCAATGACCACTGAGAAATAGAGTGTGGGAATATGGGGATGGAAACCCAGGCTTTTAGTTCCAGTGATCACATTAATGAGCAGCACTGGTCACATGTGAAGGCAAGCTCACTGATGCCTTATTACAATATAAAGAAATAGGATTTATTTCATGAAAAGAAAAGAAATAAGAGGAAATGTAGACCAGTAACTGACAGTGACATAAGGAGACTCCATCTTATTGGAAGAATATCCATTGTCCTATTACCATAAAAGTGAGATCAGTAAAAGATAGAGCTGGAAGATGGCCAGAGAAAAAGTCTGGCCAACCTATTGACTTAACTCCTAATGCTGAGCCCTGGTGCTCCTGTCTTAGTTAGGAAACCACAATAAGCAAAAGCATGTGTAAATAAGGTTGATGGTAACTGCAACAAATTAACATGTGGTATAGCAAAGCCTAATCTAGGAAATATTCTGTACAAGTGAGGGAGAAATTGTACACTGGATGTGGTGTGAATGCATGGTAGGGTAGTTTTACCTTGTAAGTTAGCTTCTGAGTTGAGAGTATTTGTGGGGACAAATGTCTAGGTGATGTAAACAAGTTCTATCTCCCCTTTACTTCTTTGCAAATAAGCTAGGGACTTGTGAAATGACATTATCTTCCTTTCTTTAATCAAATGGCTTCCATGAGAGACTCCTGAGGACAGAAATGGCAGGCCCTATGCTAATGACATTGGGCTGATGTAGACCCTTCTTTGAGTGTTTTTAGATGTTAGAAATTGTAGAAACTTGATTGTTTTTCTACATCTTGTGGCCATAAAAATAGGCCAAAGAAATGCATTAGGTGAAAAATGGTCTATCAATACAAAATTTTACAAAGAGCTCGCACAGTCCAAACCTCACTCAACCAGGAGAAAGAACTGGCATTATAGGCATGTGAGAATTGAGCAGACAGAAGGTGGAGAGCTGAGACTTGTCCAGGCTCACTCAGAGCAGCACTGGAAAGGCTGGGGTGGAGCTATGGACTCTGGCCTGGCATTTATTATCCACTCTGCTCCCTCACTGAGTAAATGCTGCCACCTGAGTCCCCTGCATCAGAGGGCTGAGAGACAGTGGTATAAAATGGCTTGTTGATTTAGTTTCTCTTCATCTTCCTCTCCAGGAAGAAGCAGGGGCACTGATTTAAGCCAGATTCTGTTTGGGAGGATTAGTTTTCCTTCCTGATGCTGTCCCTGCTGCACTGTCTGATGGTAGAGATGATTACATCTCTATAAGAACCTCCCACCCAGGCATAAAGGCTTCAGCTGACTCAGTCACCACCAATCTCTTCTCTCCTGAATTCAGGGATCCATGTCTGTGATGCTGATCTGCAGTGTGCTGGAGCTCAGCCTGGCTGTGCTCACTGCTGTGTTGTGGTGGAAGCAGGCCCACTCTGACTTCCCTGGGGTGAGTGTTGAAAGTTATCCTGAACCTTGCCTCATGTTACCCTGGGATGATTGACCTCTGTCACCAAGAATAAGAGAGGGAATACTCAGTCACTATGAGATGAACAGCAGATGGTTTTGACAGTGAGGGACAACAGGAGATGCTGGAGGAAGAAGACAGTTGAGTGGCTGGTGAGGACTGAATGCACATGAAACAGTGGAACTGGAGAAATCACCTGGCTTTCCTCCCATTTTGCAAACCCTGAGGCTCTGGGAAGTTAAATGTCTCTCTTTACGTTATGCTGTGAGCTTGCCTAAGCTCAGGACACTGGACCCTTGTTGCCTCACTTTTAAACAGGCATATTTTCTCCTTATAGCAATTAGTCTCTTTAGTAGTCTTGACCTGGTAAAGGCTATTTACACAATTGAATGTATTCAGTCAACAGCTTAGGCTCTGCTTTTCCTGCCTTGTGATCTTAAAATTCCTTCTTGAATCAAAAGACATTGAAGAAAGAAAGAAATATTGTTGAATCACATGACATTTGACACTACCTTACCACGTCTAGTAATTCATGGCTTCACTTAAAGACTTTGTTTTAAACCAAAATTTTACTCATATATTGTAGAATAAATAATGAAGGATGAACATCAAATATTTTGAGAACAATGATGTAGTATATTCATCCTGAAATAGGTATGAATTTTATGTAAAAGTTTGAATACATTTGTATTTTTATTTTAACTTACTTTTTTATTTTTTAGAAGAAGCTACAGCTTTAAACAGCATTGACATATTCAATAACAATTTTCTGAGCTAAGATGCATTTTTTTCAAAATTGGCTGTAAAATTTTAGGTTCACAGTTGAATTAATACAGTTATACAATATTGAGCTCAGTATAAATCCTGTTTTATATCTATAGATATAAATGTATTAAATAAATGTATCCAGTTAAACCTGATTGAAATCTGAAACTTAACATATTTTCTTTTTCCCAGAATGTGATTTTCCTGTCTCAGAACTCAAAGAATAAATCTGACATTTCTACAGAGTCACTCTGTAACCCTGCATATGAGCAGCTATTAACGTCTTAATAAAAGTGGAAAATATACAGCAGAAAGTGGGCCTTTAAGACAATGTAGAAAATCCATCCATCACAAGGCAGTGACTCTTAAATTTCCTAAATGCAGGTTGTTTATAAAGTGAATATTAAAAAGGTGTTGAGCAGGTATGTTCGGTGGCATTCTCTTGATCTGCATGACCTTGACTTCAGCCAAGACTCATATCTGCAAATTCTCACTTCTCGGGGAGGCCATCGAGTCCCCAGTACTTCTCAGAAAACTGGTGGAATATTTCAGGGGATCATGGTAGAGCAAACAACATTTCCTTATCCCCTGCAATGGGTAGCAGGAGTGACCCGATGAGTTCCTGTGTCCCGAATCTCCACAGGTGATGTGGACTTGGACCCTATCTGTCTTACTAGCTTTAATACCCCACTGTCTTCAATAGACAGGTCAATGGGACAAAGGATGAACAGAGAGACATCTGAATTAAGTGACATGCTACATGAAATGGACCTAACAGATATATACAGAATAGTCTACCTAATGACCAAGGAATACACTTTCTACTCAGCAGCTCATGCAAGTAACTCTAAAATTGACCACATTCTGGGGCACAAAATAAGTCTCAACAAATACAAAAAAAAATTGAAATAATTCCTTCTATCAGGCCACAGCGCAATAAAGCTTATAATCAACAGCAAACAAAGTTCAGCAGCTCATGCAAGTAACTCTAAAATTGACCACATTCTGGGGCACAAAACAAGTCTCAACAAATACAAAAAAAAAAATTGAAATAATTCCTTCTATCAGGCCACAGCACAATAAAGCTTATAATCAACAGCAAACATCCTGGAACAAAATGAAGATGAGAACACAACACAAGAAAACCTCTGGGACACACTAAAAGCAGTCCTAAGAGGGAAGTTTATAGCTCTTAGCGCCTACATTAAGAAATCAGAAAGAGCACATGTAAACGACTTGACAATACAACTCAAGACTCTGGAAAGGCAAGAACAAACCAACCCCAGGCCTAGTAGACAGGAAGGAATAATAAAACTCAGAGCGGCAATTAATGAAATAGAAACAAAGAAAACAATACAAAAAAAAATCAATGGCTATAAGAGCTGGTTCTTTGAAAGGTTAAACAAGATAAACAGACCCTTAGCTCAGTTAACCAAAAGAAAGAAAGAACAAATACAAATCAACAAAATCAAAGACGAAAGGGGAAACATCACAACAGACACCAAAAAATATCAAACCATTGTAAGGAAATGCTTTAAAAATCTATAATCTCTTTAATTTGCCTAAAAGAAATAGATGGATTTCTAAAATCATGGCCACCACCAAAGTTAAAGCAAGAGGCAATCAACAGCTTAAACAAACCCATAACAAATAAGGAAATTGAAAGGGTAATAAAAAGCCTCCTGACTACAAAAAACCCAGGCCCAAATGGAGTCGTAGCAGAATTCTACCAGACAGTCAAACAAAATCTACAACTAATACTGCTTAAATTATTCAAAAATATAGAAACAGAAGAATTCCCAAACTCCTTCTATGAAGCCAGTATCACTCTGATTTGTTTTTAGTATATATTTTTATTGAATTTTTTTGCAGTTCATATAATATCTCCTAATCATATTAAGACCTGCTCCCCTATCTGAACTCTCCAATAGTCTTACCCCCACTAGACCTCATGTACTCTGTCATATATGTAAAGGTCTGTTGAGTGAAGTCTGTGTCCCCAGGTGTCTCTTGGTGTGAGTTCCTCCACTGGAGCCTGATCCCTCCTCCGAAGAAGACTAACTCACCAAGCAATGGAGATGGCATGGGCAGGACCTGTGGAAACTCAAACCAAACAAAAACCCAAAACAGAACTGAGGAAATGGGTTGGGAGCCCCAACCTTAGCTGAGGAACTATTGGTGGCTGATCACTGCTAGGTGATTGCTTATTTTATTTGTAACTTTATTTCACTTTTAGGTACAGGGCATGTGATCGGTGATGGATATATCAAGTTGAATTTCCTTTATTTCCTATGAAGTATTCAATTTTGGTTGCACAAAACAATTAACAAGAATATTTCACTATTATTAACAGAATCAGCTGATCATTTTCATGATTTTACTATTTTAAAAAGTACATATTTTTTGTTTTACCTTGTTGCTAACAAACACACATGCACACATATTCATTCTCTCTCTCATACATGTACCCTTTCTCCTATTTTTTATGTTGTGAATTCTATCTGCAAAGCTGGAGAAAATTATATGAAGATAAAAACATAGATCACACTAAATCTGAGTGAATATTCAGTTTAGCAGCATGGTTTGGATACCAGATAGGATATTTGACCTGGAATCACCAAAGCTAATATGATAATACTTTTTGGCTTAGAGTCAGTTATAGTCAAATACAAGAGGTGGAGAGGTGGAGATAACAGTAAAATTATTATTGTATTGTACAGGGCATTTATTTAATATTAGGCAATAATAAAACATATGTAATTCTTCCTAAACAAATGAAGGGGAGGAGACACACACACACACAGAGGGAGAGGGAGAGGGAGAGGGAGAGGGAGAGAGAGACAGAGAGAGAGAGAGAGAGAGAGAGAGAGAGAGAGAGAGAGAGAGGAGATGACACATTGCCCATTTTCAATCAAGTGGTACTATCTTCCTGTCCCAAGGAAAGAAGGAATACTACCTAGAAACCGCAGTTGGTTTTGGCATCCAGCTTATTTCTCACTGTTGACACCAGGTTTTTCAAACCTGGCATGGATGAGGAAATATCATTAACTCTAAAGAAACTAAAGACTTAAAGGGCTATAACATACAACATTATGTAGACAGTTTATATACAATAAAAAAAGAGACAAAAAATTGTAGGAAAGTATAAGTTATGAAAAGTCACTCAAGAATAATTAATTATTTGAAAGAATTACAAATATGAATGGTTGTACAACAAGTGAAGGAATGGAAATAATATCCACAGACCTAAGGAAGTGAAACTCAGGCCCAGAGAGCTTCACTAGTCAACTAATTTCAACATTTAAAGAAAATTGTAACCATTTGCAAAAGAGGTGCAGGGTATGTGGCAGTATTATCTGTGAGGTTGATACCCTGATATCAAAGACAGAAACACTAGAAGGAAAGAAAGATGGAAGGATTTGCTCCTGGTGCATTTTACACTCAAAGCATAAATGTTTCTCAGACAAGCTTTTTGCCTATCTTCAAGTTTCTTCTTTCTGCAAGAAACCTCTGACTTTCTCTCTCCCAAAAATCATCAATCGCCAATACTTCTTCAGTGTTGGGTGGCACTTCATGACCCTCTCCCCCATCAATGCTCAGATTTTATCTGGCTTGATCTTGTACAGGTCTTGGGAATGCAGTCACAACCACTATGAGTCTGAAAAACATTGATTGGCTGCAGTCACTGGGGGAGGGAAGGGGGTGGGTTTAATCAAAATACATTATATGTAGGTATGAAATTCTCATACAATAAAATTTTTAAAAAAGAAATCCCAGCCGGGCATGGTGGGACACACCTTTAATCCCAGCACTCTGGAGTTAGAAGCAAGTGGATCTTTGTGAGTTCGAGGCCAGCCTGGTCTACATAGCGAGTGCCAGGACAGCTGGGGCTACAGCAAGACCCTGTCTCAAAAAGACAAAAAGAAAGAA
>NW_008337307.1:118462-126934 GCF_000622305.1 Nannospalax galili | reverse complement strand
GCAGAGGACCTGGTTCCGATTCCCAGCACCCACATGTTGGCTAAAAACCATCCTTAGCTCCAGTTCCAGGATACCTGATGCCCTCAGTCCCATAGGCGGGCACTGCATGACACGGATGCACTTTCAACCATGCAGGCAATACACTCATACACATAGAGTAAAATTAATGAATAAAATGTTTTTTTTTAAGAAATCCCTGTTTGACAGTGTTTATATGTCTTTCTAGCAACCTAAGAAAAGACAAAATACATTAAGTATTCTGCTCAGTGATTTCTACTTTCGGACCAGCATTGTTTCAGATTACATATGTAGAATTGTGGAGGAATGGGGCCCATTTTAGGCCACCTAGTGTGAAGAGTGGCTTTGGTAGGTGGGAATACTCTTTTTTTCATTGATGCCTTTCCTGTCTTATGACAGGTTACCCTCATAAAACAAGATGTTTGACTCTCTTATCTACACAAAACATTGAAACTTCTGGTGAGTATGTTTCCCCTTCACTCTTTTAGTGTGTAGCTAACTGCCTTGGCCAAACTGACACAAAATTAGATATTTGACTGCATTTCATTGACTAACTTTTGGCTCTTACTGTGGTGATTTAGTAATTCCTCTGTAGAATATGAGTCATTTGTTTGCTTCCTCATAGGAGAGGAAGATGTCCATTGCTGCAATTTGTCATGGATGAAAACCAACTGCTTCTGTGTTACAAGATGGAGTCACTCCAGCTTAGCTATTGAGGACTAATTTTCTTATATAATACCCATTCTTCTCAGTCTTGCATTCTCTCTCTCCTTTGTTGTGAAGCTTTGGGATTATATAGTTTTTTTTTTTATTTTGTTTTGTTTAGTGTTTCTGCTGAGAGACGAGCACAGAGCCGCTATTTCCACAGCAAGGATACAGATCAAAGCAACAGGTACTTACTCCTAGCATGGCACAAGCATCAGTCAACATTATAATGTCCCAGTTACCAAGCAGATCACGAAGCCAATTTGCAAAACTGACATAACTGCCTAAATGATCTACATCATGAATATTCACTTTTCACTGGTTAAAAATATCTTTGACATCAACCTCATTATCTGGGATATAAATATATTGCTCATGGTGCTGGTGAGAGCACATGTGTCTACAAGGGCAGCACTTAGCATTCTGCTTTGTAATACCACCTTCTTCATATGTGTTGTTCCTTAAGCCAGCAAGAACATTCTTTACTTTATGTGTGCAGTTTAAGGTCTTGGTGGTGAAACTGTCAAGAGCCTTTATCTGAGTCAAATCAGCCCTCTGCTGTCTAGGATATGAGTAGACTGAGTGGGTGTTCTCACCAGGTCAGTTACTGAGGAAAACTGAGTTTTAGCACTGGTAGCTTTCAAGCTCAGTAGGCAAGGGGTCATGGATACAGCCAGGTAATAAAGGCCACTTTCTAACTGTCTGGCAAATTGTCAAATGATTCCCATGTAACCACCCTGTACCTACTGGGGGGTATTATGTCCTATGTCTGTAGAAGGCATTTTGTCTCCCAATCTATTTGGTTTCACAAACCTATCTAGTGTTTATATAGATCTTCGTTTCTCATCCTGGTTATTCCATTCCATACTGTGGTGTGTATGTGTTGACATTTATTCATGTAACTTCTCACAGCTACTAAGGATTACAGTATTAGACACGGACCCTCTCCCACAAAATAGACCTAAGGTCCAAATTGCAGTTGTCATACCACCAATGCAGCAGCAGTACTTCCTGCAAGGTTTGATGGTAGTTACAGTGCATGAAGCCTCTAGGTCAGCATGAATGCTGGTGACTGTTGTCCCACACACAGTGTCATCAGGCACTTATTCTAGTTTGCCTTTAATTGCTGTGACAAAACACTCTGATCAATACCAACTTATGGAGGAAATGGTTTTTTTGGCTTACATCTCTCACATCACAGTTCATCACTGAGGGAGCTCAAGGTAGGATTTCAGGGCAGGAACCTAGAGACAGGAACTGAAGCACAGGCCATGGAGGAATGCTGCTTACTGGCTTGCTCTCCTGGTCCATGCTCAACCTGCTTTCTTATACAATACAGAACAACCTGTCCAGGGGTGGCACAACCCACAGTGGGCTGCATCCTCCCACATCACTCAAAAATCAAGAAAATGCCCCACAGACATGGCCACAGGCCAGTGGAATGGGAGGCAACTCCCCAATTGAGGCTCCCTCTATCCAGATGTATCAACTTGACAACTAAATCTATCCAGCACAGCACTACAAATGTTTCCATCAATTTTGACATGAATACACTACTATGTAAACATTCCGTATGGTATGAGGAACCTCAGAAACACTTTGGTCAAAAATTCATAGGGAGGTAGCCCACCTGTGGCACTGCGGTTTTCACTTAACGACCAGTGGTTTCTGTCACTACTTCATCCATCCACTCAGGATGCTTTAGTTTAAACTCTTAGCTGTTGTTTCAAGAACTTGTTATACGGCATGTGAAAATGCCATTGTACTTTGTTGGCCTTGGCCCAATTATGAATGTCTGTGTTTGTGAAATGAGAGTTCCTGTCACTGTTGTTTCTCTGCAGACACTCCTGAGTACATGGAAATGGGTGAGACCCCAGATGATAACCTCACCAGGGACCACTGATAGGGGAATACTTTTTAGTGTTTTTTGTAGTATCTACATGAGTGAAGGCCTATTTCCATCTCTTACTCCTAGGTATGAGCCCTATGCAACCCACCTGCAAATCATTAATATGCAAGTTGATTTATATTCATGTTCAGCTAGTGTGACCCTGCTCTGAACGAGCCTTGTATGTGTATACAGCATGTGAAGTATAAATGTTGTGGGCTCCTTCAGCAGAGAGGACCACTCAGACAAAGTTTTGCTGAATGAAAGTCATTACTGGCTAGGGCTACTACACAAGGGTGTCAGAACTCAAGTGCATAG
This sequence comes from Nannospalax galili, assembly GCF_000622305.1. Classification (NCBI taxonomy): domain Eukaryota; kingdom Metazoa; phylum Chordata; class Mammalia; order Rodentia; family Spalacidae; genus Nannospalax; species Nannospalax galili. Next base: position 124,005 of record NW_008337307.1, on the reverse strand, counting down.
CCCTGAGCCATCTCTAAGGTAAGATTTTATACAGAGAAAACATAACCAGGGATGGGAAAGCTTAAGTTCCCAAGCTTACAGGTGGAGAGTTCCCTTAACAATTGCTATTTTATTAAGCAACAATTACTATTTTGCAGAAGCAAGCCAAGCATAACCTACAGAAGCCATAAATATGCAGTTAGCAGGTGCACTCTGGGGCAATCTGACTTGTTCCCAAGACAACCAGGGTCCAGCTGACATGTGTTCCCATACCCTGGGCCAACTGCCTGATAACTTCAGAGACTAGAGTCAACCTAAATTTTAACATGGCATAGCTATGGGCAAGAAGGCGCCCTATTACATAAGCACACTATGGTCTTCCAAAGTGAATCTTTGTAATGACATTCAAGTTTTCCTAATGGTCATAGAAGACAATCTGTAAGGAAGGGATCTCCTTGGTGCAGCACTGTCAGAGACTGTACAGCATACACCTCAGAACGTGGAATCATTATATTGCATCTCTTTTCTACCTCCTTGACACTTAAGCTGATCCCATTTACCCATTCATCCCAGAGTCTTACAAGCCAAGCAATAAAGGTCTCTTTTGTCATGTGATTAAGTGTATTCCCTAAGGTCAAGTGGCTCAAGTGGCTCAGAGATAGAACATTTCCTATTGATCATAGTCTCCTGAAGAGCAATCATGGACTCCCCCTTTCTCTACATCCAGGACAGGACTTGGAAGCTATCACTTAAACTTTCACCTCTTCTCATCCTTCTTCACTGTCTGGCTCGCAGTACAGGTCTTAGCTGAGGCTTCTCAGCACAACAAGGAATCTATTTTTTTCTTTTTGTTTTCATCCCTCTGAGTATAGAGACCAGAAATCCAGTTCTTCCATGTCATACTTTCCTTTATGTAATTTCCTGGCAGGCAAATGCAAAGGATGCCATTTATATCTTTTCTAGCTAGAGTTCTTCCTTCAAGGAAGCCATTTTCCTCTCACAGACTGTCCAGCATTGGCCACATGTCTTCCCATCCAGAATGAGGGCTGTAACACTGCAAGATATATTTCTCCTGAAGTGGTCTCTTCTATGTACTATGTTCAAAGATTACAGTATATTCTCCAATTTGCTAAGCAATCTTGGGCTCTTTTCATACTCACGTGACAGACCACATTGGTCTAGAAGGCACACCACTTCATACTATACAGAGGAGGATGGTCACTCTGAGATGTTGCCCATGGATGCTCCACCATCAGTTTCCTGTTTAGGCATCAGCTCCCCAGAGAGATGTCAATGTGTCTTATCTCTGCGTTGGGATGCTGAATTACTTGAAAAATGCAACTTGATGAGAAAATTAATTTATTATGAATGACTTATAGAGGAACATGCAACTCTGATTCTTCTTTAATAGAATTTTAAGGCTACAGAAGACTTAATGCAAACCTGAATATAGACCACCGCCTAGTGTCAAATTAGCAGAAATGACTAAAAGCTTAGATATCAAAGTACAGACAAAATCAAACCGAGAAGTTACTTGTTTATAGGCGGCTCTCTGTCCTCACTCATATTTGGGGGTCTGATCCTAGGAAGAACAAGTTTTAAGCAGTGAATTTCCGCCTATGTTAGGCCGTTTTAAATAACTCACAACTTTTATTCAGAGAGTTCTGTTAAGATTAGTCCATATATTTATAGTCAATTTTGCCATTTCCAGGACAATTTGATCATGTGCATAAGTATTACATACAGTCATCTTTTTTAAAGCCTGCACTGTCTCATGTGAAAATAACTGCAGAATCATGGCATACTCTTAGGTAATCCAAGTCCTTGAACTCAGAGAATATTTAAGGGATTATGATACCTCTTTAAGTTTAAATGGCTTTTAGAATACTTACTCCAATATAGTTCATATATTAAATTAAGGGAAAAGCAGGAAAAGAAATATATGGGAATTAGTTAAAAAATTTATGAAAAAAATGTCAAATGGAAAATCAAAAAATATCGTGAACAAATAAAAGTGAAAAAATGTTCAGAACAACTTCTGAAATTCAGAATCAATCTATTGTTTTATAGTTATCAATGAATATATGTAAAATAAGAAAATATTAATATATAAAATAAAGCATATAACCATAATTCTACATAAGTTGAAAATATACAAACTATATTTAAATATTACATTACATAACTAAACAGCAAAAGAATTTTAGCTTTGCTTGGTGACATAGTCTTACATTCCCATCTACTCAGGAGGCTGCGGCAAGAGGATCACAAGTTCAAGGCCTGTCTGAGGTACACAGCCAGTTCAAGATCATGGGCAACTTAGTGAGAACCTGTCTCAAAGTAAAAAGTGAAATAAGAGTGCTTGCAAAATAGCTCAGTAGTATGACATTTACCTAACATGTGTGAGGCCCTAGGTTCAATCCTCAGTACCATAAACACATTTAATGATGTATATTTAATGTGTATAGGGTAAACTATAAAAATAGCAATTAATTTAATGCATATAATAGAAAATAATGAAGCTGAAGGTGGGGGAAACAGGAAATCAAACAGACATTCATGCAACTTTAAGATTTAGATAGATGTGTAGAAGGCTGATAGCAGGGCTAGAACTGAACAGAAGACAGAGTCATTTGCTATTTCACTATTACAACTTTAATGCATATAGTACCTATAATTTATGATATTAAATAACTTCCTTTTTACTCATTCATATATTTGGCTTTAATGTGGTATCATTTTACTGAATATCAAAACACCTTTCTATTTCATTGTCTTATTTTACTCTGAATTCCCCCCATTTAATTTTCCATTTCGAAAATGATCAAGTGTCTTCACTGTTGTGAATTTCTCTTTTTTAAGAGACGTTTTTATCTTTATTTTATGTGTATAAGCATTTGCATGCATATATGTATGTGTACTGTGTGCAAGTCTGGTCCCCATAGAGGCCAGAAAAGTTCATTCAATCCGCTAGAACTGGAGTTACAGATGGTTGTGAGCTGTCATGTGGGTGCTGGGAACTGAACCCAGGTCCTCTGCAGGAGTAGCAAATGCTTTGAACTGCTAAGTCATCTCTCCAGCCTTGCTTTTTGGAATTTCTACATACATTTAGACACCTTGTCAGTTATTTATTCTCAGAAAGTAAATTAACAAGCCAAACATAGTATCTGAAAACTTAAAACACCTAGTGGTAAATGCAAGCAAATCTCTTTGTTATTGACTGGGTCTTTGCTTTGTTCCACATCAAAACTCATGTTCAGGAACCAAACAAAAAATAAACCAAACAGCAATCTGATGGGACTACATCAAACTAAAAGGATTCTGGACAGAAATAGTCTACAAAATGAAGTTAATATTGGAAGAAAATATTTATGAACCTATGTAATGTAAGGCATTAGTACATAAAACATCCAAGAAACCCACAAAAATGACATGACAGAAATTTAAATAATTTACTGAAATATTGGCAAGTAAATTGAATCAAAATTTCTAGAAAGAGTGCAGACAAATGGCTGAAGGTCATATTCAAAAGTACTTAGTAGACATGGTCATAAGGAAAATGCAAACGAAAACCAAGATGAAGGGTTACCTCACACCTGTTAGAAACTCTGTTACAAACAGGCAGGACATGAAAAGTCTTGATCAGGGGGAGAAGGAATTCTTGTTTATCGCTGGTGATAGCATAAAGTAGTGTAGTCATCATAGAAAAGGGGGTGAAAACTCAGGAGCAGCAAGAAAGAGAAATATTACACTACTCAGTAATCATTTCTCAGGATATGCATCAAGAGTAGGTAACATCCACGGTCCATAGAGACTTCTTTCCTCTAGTGTGCACCACAGAATAATTTACAAATCCCAAAACAGAAAATTACGAATGTACACAAGAGATGAATGGAAAGAGATGAAAGAAATACAGGAATATTCAACGAATATTTGATTCTGAAAATGGAAATGCTACCGTCATTGACATGAACAAACCTGAAGTGTATTATGCTAAGCAAAACAAGACACAAAATACTGTATGATCTTACTTAGAGGCAGAATATGAGAAAAGTCAAATCATAGAGAATGGACTGTTGGTTACCAAGGAGGCAGAAAGTATCTTTGAAATGGAGATAAAATGGTGCAAGTTTCATTTGTGTAAGATCAATAATCTGGATATATCAGTCATAGTGAGAATGTTCTAATAAATTCTGGCAGTTCACATTGTTAGTCAATACTGGATAGCTTTAAAATGCAGAAAACAAAACCATGCTGTATAATGGATGTGTTCACATGCTTCATTATGGAAATCACTGTGTCTGTGCATCACAATACCATATGATATACTTTAAATAGATACCAAAATGCTGAATGGCTTCTAAGGAATGGAATCAATCTCTGGTCCTGACATACTCCCAGGGGACAGCTCAGGGTCCTAAGACACCTACGAACTTCCTTACATGTCTCCTTTTTATCTTAGGAAGGTTATGAGACATTGCCAGTATTATTCAGATAAATTAAGTGCTTCATTTACCAAGTTGAAGGTTAATAATATTTGAGGGTAGAGGAAGAGGAAACAGAAAATTCAACATTAACATATCTATGACATTTATTATGGTGAAAAGATTTAAGATATTGATATACCAGGCTGGAGAGATGGCTCAGCAGTTAAGAACACTGGCTGTTCTTGCAGAATACCCAGATTCGAATCCCAGCACCCACATGGCATCTAACAACTGTCCATAACTCCAGTTCCAGGGGATCCGACAGCCTCTTCTGTCCTCTGCGGGCATTACACGATACAGGTGCACTTATCTACATGCAGGCAATACGTGCATACACATAAAATAAAAATAATAAAAATATTTTTAAAAAATCAATATACTAGACAATAAAGTGGACAAAGAGCAAGGCTGCTATGTCAAGTTATGTAAGGAGTCTGGAAAATTACCTCATCATAGTCCCAATAAGGAGCATGCATGGGGAGGTCTTGCTTATTGGAGGATATGTCAACCAGCCAATAACCCAGAGCTGGATAGAGCCCATAGGCCCTAGGGAGATCCTACTACTGTTAATTTGCTAATTGGACATGGTATCAAAGTGGCCTCTAAATGTTTGTCTTTATACCCATAGTTTACTGTAGTTCTCAACTCTCATCAGAGAAGCTTCATTTTGCAGTAAACGGTAATCAACACATAGACTTATAACTGGTCAGAGTGCAGAGAATAAGAGACTACAGGATGCTCAGCCTTAAATCAAATATCACAATTGCATCATTTCCTTCCAAGACTCAGGGGTCATCATGAAAGAGGGTCTGGAAAGATTGTAACAGTCAGAGGTTGTGGAGGAATGCTGTGAAGCAATGTTTTCCAGATATGACATGACCATTCCACATAAGAACTCACAGTGAGAGGAGATGGGGGATGGAGAGTGAATATGATCAAAGTACATTGCATGAAATTATCAAAGAATTAATAAAAATTCCAGCATATGCTTACAAGGATGTGGGAGAAATGAAACATTAAAATATCTTTATGCAATTGGTCAGAATAGAAGCTAATCCAGGTACTATGAAAATTGGT
>NW_008337307.1:80880-118451 GCF_000622305.1 Nannospalax galili | reverse complement strand
ATATATATATACAATTTGACCAGTGATATACACTGCTAAGGATATTCTCAAGGGAATTGAAGTCAGCGTGCAGTTGAGACCTGCACATCTGTGGTTTGCACATTTTTACTGTAGTCAAGTAATGGAATCAGTGTCGATCAATGGAAAGACAGGTAAGAGAAATATGGTTTATTATTTGCCATTATAAAGAAGTGAATCATATTGATTATTGGAAAATGGAGAGAACTAAAGATTGCCATGTGACACAAAATAAGTCAGATTAAGAAAAGCAAGGATTACATGTTTGCTTTAGAATGGGAACACAGATTTGGAAAAGGAAATTAAGTGGAATTACCACTTGGAGGGGGGCTTACAGTGAAGTGTAAGGGAGAGAACGTGATCAAAACATGGTGTGTGCATGTATGAAAATGTCACAGTCGCAATTCTTTTGTGTATGTTATTACTTAAGCTTAAAATAATGCAAAATCATGCCAATTAGCTTACAAAGATTGGCCCCCCAAAGGAAAATGAGGAGAAATTCAGTATAATGCAGGATTTGGGGACACCAAACCCAAAGAAAATGGGAGGCCATTAACATAATCCATGCAAAAATATCCTGCTAATCTTGATCTGGCTCACCTAGAGGGGAGAGAGCCTTGAGGTGCAAGGAATAATCTTTTCTGTTATAAAATTCTCTCTACATTTTGAGGTTCTCAATAACTTAGGACAGCCATGCTGTGCCATAATAAGAGGATTTCTATAAAGATCAAGGCTTACATTTAGCAATTGCATATCTAGAACACTTTTATAATTTGCATGCAAGCTATGCAAAGTATCTTATTTAACAATCCATAGTTTTTCCTCCACTGGGTCATTTCCATGATATACTATTAGATAATCCGATAATATTGACCTAGGGTAAATTTAGAATACTATGGCGCCAATTTTTAAATACTCCAAGAATAACTGGCTCCACTTTTATGAATGACTCTAGATTGCTCTGTGTCTCTTGAGGGAGAGTAACTGTCCCATGGTGGACCTGGTGGATGGTGAGGTCCCTGGATTGATGATCCAAGTGCATGTCCTTTGATGAGGATGCTTTTCACAACCTGGTGCTGCCCATGATGACTGAAGTCAATTTCACCTGGAAAAGCAACAAAAAGATGAGTCTCTTAGCAAACAATAAATCCATGAGAATGAGAAAGTAACTTAATTTAGGTCACATGTCAAATCAACAGCTTAGGCTGCTGACTACTTCCATGGCACAGAGGAGAATCTAACTCAGTGAGCATGCCACAATGGTGCCTTTCACTGAAGGACAGAACACTCTCTGAGGAGCATCAGAAAGCCCATGTATGAAAACTGACCTCACCCTGATAGAAATCTGAGGGCTCTAGTACGCCTGACTTGTGTACACTTCAGTGCAAACAAGACTGAACATTCCCAGGATAAAGCCAGATATAACAAGCAGGACCCCCACATCCCAGTTCTATCCTGGAGAGACATGAGGTGAAGTAGGTATTTAGCTGTGCATTGATCTCTGCTGTATCTGACCTGGTTATTTTTCTCTTGTTCATGAGTTCCTTGCTTCTCAGGAATTTTACTAATGACAGTGTTGTCCTCAGAAAGGCACATAGTAATTTGTATGCTGTTAAAATATCATTCCTACTGAAAGCTCTGACTGTCAATTATCACACAGAATCTCAGAAAGTGGCATGTCTGACTGGTCTGCTGAGCACATGGTGTGGCACATCAGCGACCTAAACCCAAACCTTTTTACCTACTCTCTGATCCATTTACAGAAATTGGACAGGAAATACTCCCCTAGTAGGAATATTTCCTCCTCCATCAGTAACAAATATCCTCCCTTTATTTAATGGCATAGACCTTCCTTAGTTTAAAGGTAGACTAGCATTAATATATGTTATATCATAAACACTTATGTTTTAAAATATCGTTAATGTGACATTTGATATCACCTCTGGTATTTCAAACTCATTTTATTTCTAGAGTGCATAACGACAAATTTCTAGATGTATGGTATACATATAATATAAAATGTATTAGGAAAGCAGGTTGAAACCAATTATTTTTCCATATTCATTAAGTACTACAAAATATGTTACTTCATTTACATAAAGTGTTGTCTTTTATTCTGAGGAGTGATCCGAACAAAGAACATATCATTATCACTTTTTTTCAGTGAGAATTACATGTTGGGAAAAGAAAGCCTTGAGCATGTAAGGAATCCACCCCAGATTCAGAAACTGCAGGCAGACCCAAAGGAATGGCACAACAGTGTTTAACTCTGGCTAATGCTCTACCACATCAACACACCAGGCTCTTCTGACTCATTCCCCCATCTTTGACACTGTCAGGTCCACATCTATCCTTTCATTCCCCAAGTCTTTTGCTTTTATTTCCTCAAAGCATGCAGACCCATGTCCGTTGTCATTTTTACATATCTTCACACATGTCACCTGAGTTCTCTTAGGGTCCCTTGCTCCTGGAGCTATTACACAAAGTAGATAACACATCTTTATCTTTAGCCTCCATTAGCTGTTAGTCTCCACTAGCTTTTGTCTCCATTAGCTTTTGTCCATGCCTCATGGGCCCACAGTCTTGCCCCAGGTTGGTAAATGCCCCCTCTTACATCTATGTGGGTAAGACACTGGGGCCATTTTTTCCACTCCACTTGCTTCCAGGATGGTGCCAACACTTCTCCCTCCATAGCTAATTCTCTGCAGCCAATTCCCTGCTGCAGACCCTGCCCCTCGGAGGAACATGTACCCCTCGGGACACACTCCATCCCTTCCTCTGGCTCTTACAATATTTCCACCTGTCTTCTGCTATGGTCTCTGAGCCTTGGAGGGGATGACAGATGTAGGGCAGTCTCTCTTGTATCATGGTGAGATAGTGACTTCTTGGGCCTCTCCATTATCTGTCTTCAAGCCATGGCCATCGATCTATCTCAGTGGTGTTTCTTCTACTACAATGACAAATGGAAAGAAGTAGACACATCTAAACATACATGAATGTAAATACAAATGCCTAGAGGATATCCCAGTAGGTGTACTATATTCATTAAACAGTATACTTGTAATGGCTTCCCTGCTAGGGCCTGTAGCCTTTCTCAACATAGGGGGTTGGCCTGGTCTATAGCACCAGATGTGTGTTCCACCCCTAGGAGCAGGCCTTATTCAATTAGAAATTTGTCGGTTGTACATATATCAGTTGAGCCATTATTGTACTTGCAGGCATTGCTTGGCATGTCTATAGTGTGCAGCACGTGGGGTCCATTTTTGAGTAGAATCATAAGGGATGCTTTCTTCCCCAGCCATCTTCATAGCCCCTTCTGGTACTATAAATGTCATCCATCCAGTGGCATGGAGTTTTTGGCTTAGTCTCAGCTCCATCCTTTCTTTCTCTCCTGCACTCACATCATGCAGTGTCTTCAGCAACATGGCCTTACGACCTTTCTAGTATACAACCAACATCAGTGGCAATAGCCTTGCTGAATTTGAGAGCCTCTAGGATCTCTATCTGACCAACAGCTCACGGTGGGGGGGCAACCCATCCCTGGTACAGTAGATTTTCTTAACAGTTGTATAGTTTGGGAGCCTCTGTTTTTATCTTACCCAACCATAAAACTCCCAAGAATCTTACAGTTATAGCTGGCCTTTGTTTCTTCAGGTATCTTTCAAATAGGTTTCACATCTGTAAAACATTCAAAGAAAGGTTAACATCATATATTAAATCAATTATAGACAAGGTATAACACAGCAAGGAAAGGTTTTATCCATTCGTATTAACTGTTTTCTCCTTGTTAGGTACCATAGCATGGGTACGAGGTATTAATTTGGTTAGTTCTTTACTGTCTTTAGTTATCTCTTTGGAGTCATTTTGTATTTGGGGGATTTTACATGGAGTATCTTTGTATTCTTTTATCCTTGATACACTTACAGGTGTTGGCTCCAGTTGCCTGACCCTGCACTGGGCTAAGGAGGCAGGGGATTTCTCTTGTCCCCACTGCACCTCTTCCTTGAGTCTGGCAGGCCCTGGGTCTGCCTCTTGACTGTAGCCGTATCTGTCATCACTCCATTGACCATACCTGGCTGCTGGGGAAGGCCTTGGTGGGAAAAACTGCTTCCACCCCTAGTATAGCCTTTATAAGGAGAGAAATGCACTTTATTTAATCTTTGGGGGTTCTTAACCACCCCTGGGATAGTTTTTATCCTTTGAATGCCTTGTGTAAACTGTTCTCTGGTTTTAAAGCCTTACAGAAACTCCTTAGTACCGAATTTGGTTTTCTATCAATTTTTTCTTTGGGAATTTGGGCTCAACATAAGTCTTGCCACATTTGCCTTCGAGTAACCTAAATGGACCATTTCTTCTGTCTGGTCTTCTTTATAGCTCTTGTAGAGTGTTCTGCTATTCTACAGACACGTTTTACACATTGGTCAGAGTCACTTAGATCTGCTAAAGGCTCTCTCACTTTACAAAGACCTTGTCCTGTTAAAGGGCTTAGGAAAACCATTAAATCTCCATACCATTCTTAAGGTCCCAGTTGAATTAAGCTTTCCTTTATATCTCTGGTGAGTACAGTCTTATCTGGCCCAGTGAATTGGGTATCATGTATTGCTTTTCTCATACCTAGTTCTCTCAGTAATGCCTGTCCCTCCTTTATAGTCCTCCAGCCTCTGTTAATTATGGAAGTTTCCTTTGGAGATGACCACGTATCTTTAATGCCTTCAACCAGCCACCCCATTAAGGACTGCCCCCCCCCATCGGCCTAGGTTGAACAGCCTATATTTTGCTTGTAAGTTTTTCCTAGTTTTAACAATTCCAATGTGGATTACTTCCTAGCTGCAGTGCTATTAGCTTCCTTTCCTTTCTGTATCAAAGGTTGAATCTGAGGGGCAGCCTTAGCCACTTTCATTTTTAGGTCGTTTCCTTTTTCATTATCTATCTTTTTTCTGGAGTCCTTGGACCTTACATAAGTTAAAAAGTCCCATTTTTTTTTTCTTTCAAGGTCTGCAACTGAATCTGACAGTACCTCCCTAGCTTCCCCAGCTTTGGGCAAATCTTTTATTATGCAAAGTGGCCACCACGGCCCCTCTCTGGGTTCTCTGCTTGTGTCCCAGGCCTGTAAAAGTTTTTCTAGTCTTTCTATAACCTTTAACAAATTTGCATATACCTGCAACTGGGCTATTTTCCCACATTTACACCACAGCTGTGGCCCACATTTTTCTTTCAAGGTCTGCAACTGAATCTGACAGTACCTCCCTAGCTTCCCCAGCTTTGGGCAAATCTTTTATTATGCAAAGTGGCCACCACGGCCCCTCTCTGGGTTCTCTGCTTGTGTCCCAGGCCTGTAAAAGTTTTTCTAGCCTTTCTATAACCTTTAACAAATTTGCATATGCCTGCAACTGGGCTATTTTCCCACATTTACACCACAGCTGTGGCCCACGCTTCTGCATGGCTGGCACCTTTTTAGTTACATATTTTATAATCCATTGTAAGATCCATATCAGCACGGCCATTAGCTCCCTAGCTTTTTCCAAACTCCCTCAGTTTGTCATTCCTAGCATGGTCATTCTGCCAGCTGTGACAATTTGTCACCAGTATTCTCTTAGGGTCCCTTGTTCCTGGTGCTATTAGACAAACCATCTAACACATCTTTATCTGAATTTTTCATAGTTTATATCCTGGGTAGGGGAAATAGAGTAACTTACAAAGGCAAACACCCAGCAACCCATTCTGTTCTGTGGCTCAGCGGCCCACCATTCCAGATCACTTCTGCACCCCGCCCACAGTCTCCATTAGCTTTTGTCCACACGTTGTGGGCCTGCAGTCTCACCCCAGGCCAGTAAATGCCCCCTCTCACATCCACATGGGCGAGACACAGGGACCATTTTTTCCATGCCACTCACTTCCAAGATGGCACCAATGCTCCTCCCTTCGTGGCTAACTCTCCGCAGCCAATTCTCTGCAGCAGGCTCCGCCCTCTTAGAGAAACAGGTAACTCTCAGGACACATATCATTATAATTAACTGAAAGCTAGTGCTCTCACTCTCAACGTTTATTCATTTTGATACATCTGGCTGTTCAGCACACAGATGCAAACAGCTTACTATTTTCTGAATCCCACACTCCTCAGCTCTCAGCTGTGCACATCCAAACAGAATGGCAAGCCCCTGTGAAAAAGTTGAGATTCATTCTTCATGAAAGTCAACATCCAGTTGTTAAATGTTGTAGGGATGGAGGGATGGTTCACTGAATAAAAGTGCTTCCTGCATAAGCATGAGGACCTGAGTTTAAATCCCAGGCACCCGTGTGAAAACCTGAACATGACTGCAAGTGCATGTAACTCTGGCATTGGGAGGCAGAGACTGTTATAGGATGGTGACTGCTGACAGGCAGTCTAAACACCAAACTTCCAGTTTACTGAGAGACCCTGTTTCAAGGCAATAAGGTAGAAAGTAGTGCTCTGGCCCCACATGCACACATGTGACTGTGTACAATCTACACACTCATGTGCATGGACGATGCACATAAACCCACACACCACATGCGCATGTACACAGACACCCACACACACACACACCCATTTAATAACATTATTTGTTTCTAACTCATGGCCATCTAGAATCTGAGGCCTTTTTAAGCCAGCATTTGACAATAATAAAGATGTAGAGCTTACAATTCCAGAAGAAAGTCACTCTTAAAGTTCTTTTAATCAGAGAGAAAAAAAAAAAAATCTACCAAGTAAACTGCAGAACCAGGTGAGCCGGAAAGACTGATCCTGTGACAACTGGAAAAGCAGTTTGTTCTTTATTCCTTCAGGATAGACTGTGATTTCTTTTCTTCTTTTTTTTTTTGGTCTTTTTGAGACAGGGTTTCCCTGTAGCCCCAGCTGGCCTGGAACTCACTATGTAGACCAGGATGGCCTTGAACTCACAGAGATCTGCCTCCAAGTGCTAGGATTAAAGGTGTGCGCCACCATACCCAGCTTGTGATTTCTTTTTAGGTAGATATGTTTGCCTTTTTCAATTGTGGACATGACTTGGATCTTTCCAAGTGCAAATTTAAAGCATTTTCTTGGCACCAGAATATTGTTATATTCAGTCTCCAACAAGAAAGTCAGGCATTCTTACTGTGTAGCCCTGACTGATCTGGCACTCCCTACATAAACCAGGCTTGTCTGGAATGCACAGAGATCTGCCTGCCTCTCGAGTGCTGGGTAAAGCTGTTTATAAATATTTATTTATTTATTTATTTATTTATTTAGTGTGTATGAGTGTTTTGCCTACATGGATGTAAGTGTACCACATGTGTCCTATGCCCATGGAGGTCAGAAGAGGGTATTGGAACGCCTGGAACTGTAGTTATGGATATTTGTTAACCACCATTTGGGTACTGGGATCCAAACCTGGGTCCCCTGCAAGAGCTGTCAGGGTACTTAACCACTGAATCACCTCTCCAGCCTCAGGTAATTATATTTTATTCAAGAAATTACGGCCTGTAGCTGAGCATAGCGGAGCATATGACAATGACAGCACTTAGGAGGCTGAAGCAGGAAGACCATGAGGTCAAGATAGTGATACCTGTCCTCACAAAACAATGAAAAAATGTTATAGAAAATGCTGAATTCCTACATGAATAAACTCATAGCTAATAGCTTGTCTAAAAGCAAACTAGCCTGAAGATTTTCCCCTCCATGGGAGAAATCAAGAAAAAAATATTTATGAGCCAGAGACTGTGGCATGAAATAAAAGTGTCTATTTATAGACAACAAACTAGCCTGTATATACAAAATAGAAGCAACACATACTCCCTCTCATAATATCACAGTCTCATTTGCTCAGGATTAGGCAATTCATTGCAAAGTCATGCATTTCAGAATCTGTCCCAGGAAGTTTCTCCCAGGTACCCCAAGGTCTGCACAGACAATGCACACTGTGGGAACGTGGTTCTCACTGCCCAACTGCATTACTGGAGACTCAGTCCCCCAAAGTGTAAAGAGATGAGAATATGTTACCGTAACGAATCTTCCTGTTCTGCGTTTCTTGCAGATGGTTTCTGTGATCGACTATGTATAGGATGCTGAGAGAGATATTACTTTAGCTTTATCGGTCAGATGTCACAGTTTTGAGTGTCAAAATCACACAACCCCATTCTAATTCTAAAGACAAGTCTTTTTTTAATATTTTATTTAATATTTTTATGTGTATGAGTGTTATGCCCACATGTAAGTAAGTGCACCCGTGTCATGCAATGCCCGCGGAGGACAGAAGAGGCTGTTGGATCCCCTGGAACTGGAGTTACAGACAGTTGTTAGCTGCCATGTGGGTGCTGGGCTTTGAACCTGGGTCTTCTGCAAGAACAGTCAGTGTTCTTAACCACTGAGCCATCTCTCCAGCCCTAAAGACGATTCTTAATTCCACTATATCGGTCAGTGTTCACAGACCTTGCTAATGAAATATGTGCTTCCATTTAGGAAAATTTGTTGACTACTAAACTGAAACTTCATTGGCTTATAGAAAAACCTGATTTAAGGGGGATAAATAGAATTATTTGCATAATTTGGTGTCTATTGTCTTTATTCCCACTTTTTTTCTCTCTCCCTCTTTTTGAGACAGGAACTCCATGTAGCCCCAGCTGACCTGGAACTTGCTACTTAGACCAGGCTGGCCTCAGTGTCACAAAGATCTGCTGCTTCTGCTTCCTGAGTACTGGGACTAAAGGTGTCAACCACAATGTCCACTCGGCTATCCCCTCATTTTATATAGGATAATTTTCTCACAGTGATATTTCACTCTCAATACCTTTAGCCTCCTCTTTCCTATTTCTACTGATTGGAAATGTCTATAAAAAGGCAGTGCACAATATTTCTGAGCCTATTTAAGTAAATCTGAGAGTAGAGACAATCTGTGATTTGCCCATATCTCTCAAATTACATCATTCAAAACCAGCTAAAAATTCTAGCGTGGCCAAGCATAGTGGCCCATACCTTTAATCCCAGCACTTGGGAGGCAGAGGCAGGTGGATCCCTGTGAGCTCAAGGCCAGCCTGGTCTACACAGCTAGTTCCAGGCCAGCTGGGGCTGCAGGGAGACCCTGTATCAAAACAACAAAAATAATTCTAGCATGGACAGGGAAGGGCTTCTGAGACCCCATTCCTATCTGAGGAGGAGTTTTTGGCAATTGATGGCTGCTGTAGGGTCACTTTTCTTGGGGGGTATGAGGACTGTTAGGTTGCCCATGCTCCAGGGGATGGCTCCACATCTACTTCCATAGGGGCAGTACTAGCTAGACTCAGTAGACTATTTAAAAAACAAAGAGGACATGTAGTTGGATGAGAGAGATATGCTAGATAGAGCATTGTGAGAGTTGGAGGGGACAGAATGAGACATGGATATGATCAAGATACATTGTACATATGTACAAAATTTTCAAAGAATAACTAAAAGTATTTTTAAAAACATTAATGAATCTTACATACTTTATAGTCCATGCTAAATGACAAAGAAAGCAAGTATATGGTCCTTTCCGCTCTGAATATTCTTGTTCCTCTACGGCCCTTTCCAATGTGGGCCAGCATTATGGTGGAGAACTGCAAACCTTCATTTCTTCCCTTCCTGGACAGCATAACAATTTATGGAGAGTTTTCCTCAAGATGGACACCTCTGTCCTGCCCTGTTGTCTGTCTACACCCGTACCAATAACTAATCACTCAATCTGTCCTTGGTTTTTTCTGTTTCAAATCTGTGAAAAAGAATGCTCTACTCTTTACCAAGTTCTAAAGTTTCTGCATATGCTTTTCCTAAAATTTCTAAATTATTTCATCAAATTTTAAATTAACATATAATATAACAGATTTTATCATGATATTTTCATGCATGTTTCATTATTCTTTTTCTAATTTGCCTTCCTCTTCCACTACTCCTTCCCATGCCCTTCCTCCCTTCTGACTGATTCACTTCCTTCTGCAACATAATCCCTCCTTCTTTCCCTTTCTTAAGCCCTTTCTTTCCCTTTCTTAAGATCCCCCCTCTTTTGTGGTTCCCTTTCCCATTTTATGACACCCCCACAGTTATACAAATACTTATATGTACATATATAATTTTAAATCTAGGTTCCACCTCTGAGAGAAACCATTTGCATTGTCCTTCTAGGTCTGGCTTATTTCACTTACCATAATAATGGGAGGTTCCATCCATTTCTTTAGAGCTGAACAAAATTCGATTGACTGTGTGTACCACATTTTATACATTTATCTGTTGATAGATATCTAAGTGTTCCCATTTAGTTGAAATGTGATGGTCATTCTTTTCAGGTGTGGAGTTGTGTGTCTGTTTGAGCCTGTGTGGGGACCCATGAGGGAAGCAAGAATAAGGATCAGCCCCAGGAGCCTCTGATGGAGAACAGGTCTGGCATGAGAAGAGAGAAGAGAAGATTCTACTATTTTAAAACAGGGCCCCACTTTACTCAGAAACACAAGGTGAAAAGTCACTTATAATAATACGGAGTTAGTTTTGCCATTTCAAAGATGTTAGGGATCAGGTTTAATTTCTGTTTTAAAATTTATTTTTATTGAATTTGTGTGTATTTCATATAGAAAATCATCTTTAGACTCCCTTTCACTTTGGCACCCTCCTGTACCCGCGCCCCCACTGGCGTTCACACATTCTGTAATTTCTTTTAAGGCCTATCATGTAAAGTTAGTGTCCCCAGATGTTCCTCAGTGCAAATTCATCCACTGGGATCTAGTCAGCATATCTAGAGTCCCTCCCTAGGGACTGTCAACAATTCTTCGACTGAGATTGGGGCCTGCTGTTCATTTCCAGTTCTGTGCTAGGTTTTTGTTTGCTTAAGTTTGCATGGGTCTTGTGTATGTTGACACCGTTGCTGTAGGTTTGTATGAGAAGTATCCCAGGAGCCTATAGGACTATTTCTATATGGTCCTAGATCTTACAATCTTTCTGCCCCCCTTCCACACTGGTCCCTGAGCCCTGGGTGGGTGGATTTTAATATAAGAGTCCTGTCCAACTACTCACACTCTGTAGGCTCTTATTCTCTGTGTTTTGGCAATTTGTGACCTTTTGCGTTCCTGGCCCTCTTTTGCATGAGTGAACTTCATTGATGAGACTTGAAAGATGCATTAGTGTTCTCTTTATCCCTTGTTCTATGATCCATGAGCCTTAGGTGTAGAAGTTGCATGCTAGATGTACCACTTAGGCTTGGGCAATTCACAGACAATCTCTGTGTATGACCAGTTGTGGTACTCTGTAATATCTCTGTCTCTTGAAAAAGAAACTTCTTTGATAGGTGGTGACTGGGATACTTGTCTATAGATTTAAGGATCTATATTTTGCACACAGTAAGAAATTATATTTGTCTAGGGATGTGGCAGCCTTGGAGTTTTCTCTAAGATCTTTGACCTCTCCAGCTATGTGTATTTGGCTAGGTTTACAGTACCACACACGAGTTTCCTCCCATTGAGTGGTCTTTAAGTTCAATCAGGTAGCTGTTGATTACCCCCAAGATAAAACTGCTATTACTGCACCAATGCCGTTTTCTATGCTGGTCATTGATGTGGTTTTTTGGCCTTGAAGCTGGGGTTGGACCCTTAATTGATGTTCTCCCTTAGCAGCTTACATGGTGCTCTCCAAGCTATGAGAGCTAGCCTTCAGGGGAGGTGGCTTCCGGGTCATTCCTAACTCTGTTGCTCTAAATCCTGTGCCTAAATTATGTTCTGTCGTCAGTAATAGGGTTTTACCATCAATTTGTCAAGTTCTGTGAGGTAATCAAGGACTGTGGCAATGGCCTATGCAATTTTGAGAGTTTCTTAGACTGCCCTGGCCAACAACTCAAAGAAAGGTTTCTCCTGTCTAGTACAGTTTCTTTGTATGTAGCCTTCAGTTATACTTTTAATTAAATTGAGCTTTTACTCAATGCACAATAATAAAGACTATACATTTTACTAAGGATATGTTTACATACATGTATATTTGGTAATGTATACAATTTTATTCATTTATGTTTTTATTCCGAGCCATGATATATTTCTCAGTCTCAACTCAAAATCATAAACTCAAGCACTCTTCCTGGTCCAACCTCCAAAGCACCTGGAACTACAGCTTAGTGTATCATAACTATATGTGTGATGTTAAAGTTACATTATTATTCACTGATTTGTATCTCATGGAAATATACTCGAGAAAGTTTCAGGAAAACATGCTCTTGTATGGCTACATCATACAAACTTAATTAGTGTTTTAACATTGTCATACATAGAGAACAGCTTTCCATGCCATTTATTAACCACACTACTCTTTTCTCTGTTGTCCTCCTCAAGCCTTTGTTGAACATGAGGAGATGCTGCTTGATTACATATATTTCTGATTACTCAGTTGCGATGTTCTAGATTTCTGTTTTTATGTAAGTGCCATATTCTTTTGGTTAATATAGCTTCATAACACATGTGAAATTAAGAATCTCATTTCTTAGTGAATAAATAAACAATAACATGGATGATTAACTATCTCTGGAGTTAAGAACATGGAGAAAGCTGATACTGACTTGAAACTTCATCCCTACTGGCTAGTTTTTATAGTGCTAGAAGTTGCTGTGTGTGCTACCAGTGGAGAAAAGTAACCATAAGTCTTATCCAGCTATGAACACTTGAAGCTACAATAACAATTGGCTTGGAGAGAGATGCACATTGGTGCATTAGTGGCACAAATGTCATGGGAGTAACCTGCCACTTTCTGATCAAATTTAAATCCCATTCCGCAAAAATGAAGCCCATATCTGGTACCATTAACAAGGCCAAAAATCTGTGGTTGGCTAGGTGATAGGCCCTCAGGGAGAATCTACTACTATTTTTCTGCTAAATTGATGCAATATTAAACTGACTCTTCAACGACATTGCTAAACCTGTAGATTGTTGCAACTCTCAAACCTCATCAACTGGTCAAGGTACAGAGACTAAAAGACAACAATGTGCTCAGCACTTAAATGAAACACCTATATCACATGCCTCAGTCTCAGAGATTATCATGGAAAAGGGGGCAAAAAGGTTGTAAGATTCGGAGGTGGTGGATTACTGCAAAGAAAATGTTTTCCAGACATAACGGGGCAGTGACACATGTGAGCCCACAGTAGTCCTGACTGCATGCACAAGACCTGCTTAAGCTCAAGCCAGACAAAATCTTAGCATGGATGTAGGGACTAGGCATGAAGTCCTACCCCTAGATGATGAACTATTGAAAGATGATAGCTTCTGGGAAAGGGAAAGTCAGATTTCTGTAAGGGTGTGTCCAATGGCAGGTTACACACCAGGGGATAGATCCACACCAAAGAATACTTGGGTAACAGAAGTTGGACTTAATGTACTTAAAAAAAAAAAGAGAAAGCATAAAGTTGGGGGTTAGGGAAGTGGGGATAGATCTTGGAGTAAATGGGGGAGGAAGGCTGGATGTGTTCAAAATACATTGTATGAAATTCTCAATAAAACACTATTTTTTATTTATTTTTATTTTATATGTGTGAATATTTTGCTTGCATGTATGTAAGTGTACCCACGTCATACAAGCCCACAGAAGCCAGAAGAGGGCATTTGATCCCCTGAAACTGGAGTTGAGGACAGGTGCTAACTACCATGTAGGTGTTGGGAACTGAACTCAGGTCTTCTTCAAGAGCACTCAGTACTCCTAACTGCTGAACCATCTCTCTAGCTCCAATAAAAATATTTTTAAATGCATATCAGAAGTGAGAATATTAAAGTACATTAAAAAAGAAGAAATACAGTAAACTTAAATGATGAAATTTAGGGATAAAGCTTTGAATAGTCCAGCATAGCCCATCTGTGGACATACATACTCTTTTCTGTTGCATAATACCTCAGGGTGGAACAGTTTGTCTGAGAGATAGACAAATGTTCATGTTCAACATTATTAGGGAAATTCCTATCACTTTTTAAAACAGCTGATGAAATTTATCAATAAAATTGTGAAAAAGAAGAAAAAGAAATTATCATATGGAGAATGACTATCTGCCTGTCCTTAGCATAAAGGAACTATATGGAATCCAGGAAAAGATAGCCTTAGAACTAGGTGAACAGACAGCATGCGCTGGGCATAAGAACTTAGTTATAGATTCCGTTACTTTTCTGAAAGCCCAGTCTCTCTGAAGGAGGAGGATCCTATAGCATTTTCTCTTACTGGGCAGTGTTCTCATACCTTTATAACCTCCAGAGAAGATTTACATTTTCTTAAAAAATAAGTCAAAATAACCTTCTACTAAAAGAGCAAAAGCTATTACTAGAGAGATAGGAAATCCCAAAATACAATGTACAAGGATTCAAAAACATAGAGAGAACACAGAATCCCTGTGGGCCATTATTGATAAAGATTCTTTATATCATATTCAGGATATCTGCTACTAATTCTAAATGTTATTAAATGATCCCCTGAAGACAGGCAAGCAATGCTTCTAGGAAAACTTGGAATGTTATACCTGCAAGGGCTATTCAATAATACCTGTGATATAGGCTCATCCATTGAATAAAAGAGATCCACAAGGTACTATGGATTGTATTTATAACTGGGAATATTATTTTTATAGAAATATGCATCTCTATTACAATAAATGAATTTTTACTTTGACATAATAACCAATGATTTGTTAAACTTTACGTTAATCTCTCTAAGACACGTACTTGCTATATCTAAAGGTTTTTCAATCAATAAAAAATTAAATGAAAGCCAATTTTAGATAAACAATTACTATGTGGGTGACAGATAAGTGCAAAGGTTAATTTGAAACTCTAAGCAAAGTCATTTGATAAAAAATGGATGAATATGTGAAAGTAGGCTTTAGAAATTTAGAGGAGAACTGAATACCAGTTTTGACATGTATTTTGCGATTTACACAAGTTTGAATGTTGGAGAGGAAAAAAAAAAGACATTAAGTTAGGAGGAAAAACCAACAAAATAACTATCACAGAGCCTCATAGTTGATATAATTTAATTCACTCCAAGTCACATAATTATAAGTATCCTGAGGGTAATATGCAAAGTGGACTGTATGGATTAAATGACATGTAACCATAAACCACATTGATCATGAGAGAAAGAGCTGACAAGTAGGCATCATACTCAGGGGAACACGACAGGGGAGAAAAACCAGAGATGAGAGTGGATCCTGCCTTCCGTGTGGTCTTTCTTCTATCAGGATGAATTTTTCTCTTTTACTTTTTTTATAACATTAACAAATATGATTGAAGTTCACAGCACTAAGTGTGATCTGTTCATACAATGAATGTCTTTTGTGTTCATCCATTCTTCCACCCCCTCTTCTCCTGGCCTCCATAATCTCCATTTCTCTTCTATTTTCAGATCATTGTTTTATGTCTTTTTGTTTGTTTTTTTCTACATATGTGAGAAACATACAATATTGTGTTCTTGTGCCTGACTTACTTTATCAGAATGATGTTTCCATATTCCATAAATTTTTCTGCAAATGACAGGATGTCATTCTTCTTTATGGCTGAATATTACTCCATGCTGTATATGTATCATTAATTTTCTATCCATCCATCGGTTGATGAGCTCTTGGGCTGAGTCAATCTCATTAGCGCATAAGAAGTAGAAAGAGATTAGTATCTTACAAACAGAAGACAAAGCTTGAAAACTTACAGATGGTCATTGGTGAAATTGAGCGAGATAAACAACAGGAAGCAAGTGGCCAACACAGGGTGCTTGGTGATCTGCCACATACCCACATCAGGGGAAGTTCCTCTCTTGGAGGGCTATGTAGAGTCTACTCAGAAGAAAGGACAAAAGCTGCTGTTTGTGCTCTGAAAAGGCACAAAAGTAGGAAGAAGCCATATTTCATTTATGTTCTTGCTCTGTCTCTGAGAAGGGGACCATCAGGGGAATGAGACAGCCTGGGCTATGCGCAGGGCAGTGTAAGCAGGACTAAAGAAAACCCAGGAGCAGAGAGTATCGTGCCTACAATCTTGCTGTGAGTGGGCAGTTTGTATCTTTTCTGGAATTTGATGGGAAATCACCCAATGGTGTTATGCTTAGGCACCTCCCTTCAGGATGACTAACGCTATACACAGTGCTGAGGTCAGTCAGTTAACCATTCAGGGTTTATTTGAGCTGATTCCTTGGGAAGTTATAGAAAAGAGGCTATAAGGAAAATTACAGAATATTCTAATAAAAACATGAGAAATTAAATATGATTCTCTTTCCAGAAAGCACAAATCCCTGTAGCTAGATATTGACAGTAATGGTGGAGGATATATGAAAGTGGATCCACACTGACAAATACTTCCCTTGCTGATAACAACAGCGACAACTGGACATCCACGGAAGACAGACAGCAGACTGGCCATGAACGTGCCCAGGAGTGAGAACATCCTCCAACCAGGACAGCTGAATGGCTGGGTCCTGCCCTTTCAGCAGCAGAAGACACTGCTGATCTTCCTGAAGGGGCAGCCACAGGTCCTGGGGGTAAGTGCATGAGAACAGAGCACAGGACTGGGAGAGACAACTACTTCCTGACTGGACTAGGGTGACAAGAAAGCAGCTCTCTAGATCATTTGTCCCATAATGACCTGAACAAAACCTACAAACTCAGGAACTGGAGAGGTGCAACAAAGCTACCTATCATTGAAGAAATTACCCCTATTGTCTTCATCTATATAACAAACAGAAGAATACATTTTAAGTCTAGAATCAAAGCCCTGGGTTGGATGGGTGAAAGTCATGACATACTTCCTTTACGGGAAGCCTTCTCATATTTGGAGTTTTGAAGGAGGGAAGGAAAATAAATGTGTAATTATCATGGGAAAGTCTTTCCTCCTGATGGGCTGTACCTCCTCACATAATATTCCTTTCCCTCCAGGTGGCTCAGATTCTCATTGGGGTTGATGACACTGCGCCTGGGGTCATGATGACTCTAATTACTTGGAATTTCTCTGAAATGGACACTTTAAATCTGAAATAAAATAAGATACTACCTGTGGGGATTTTTCTGTGTATCATCTTTCCACTCCCACAATACCTTCATCTATCTCCCTCCACAATCCATGCACTTCTTTTCAGGTCCCAAGGTTGGATCAACTATTTGGTAGATGATGATGACTTGGCAGTCAAGGGAAACAGGAGGATATTGTAGGGACAGGTGTGCAAATGCAAGCTCAGAGTGCTTCTCTCTTTGATCAGTTCTTGATATCTGGAGCACTGTCCGTTGCTGCTGGAAGGAAAATGACCAAGGGTTTGGTGACTGTCCCATCGAGCATAGTGAAAAGGAGATGTTTTAGCCACACAAAATCTTTCTTGTTCTTTTAAAACAAGTGAGCAGGAGAAGATACGAGAAGGTGTGGAAAAGGGAGGGGATCTAAGTACCATCAAATTATGTTGTATGAAAATTGCAAAAAAAAATCAGTGAAAATTTTTAAAAAATGATGCTCATCAGAGCTGCTGCTGCTCTACCAGCTGCTGCTTCCTGATTCATCCTGAGTAGGAGCCGTCCCTAAGGCAAGTCTCAAATTCAGCTCATCTGTCTGAATAACATTTAGAGATCACTCAAATACAGGAAGAGCATGTGATTGAGGATTTGTGACAGCTTTATGTCTCATTCTTTTAAGATTCAAGGTAGTATGGGAATGAATATTGTCAGTGCTGTAGCAGTAGGGGCTGGCACCTGTCTGCTTTTTGATGACATGGCTACATTGCCCTATTGACTGAGAAATCAGCATGATATGTGCACTTTTATCAGAGTAAGTACTTCTATTGTTGGTGATGTTTAAACTGTTTTACCATCTAAAATGTTCTTTATGAGTTGGAACCTTGAACCTAATGAGGAGATTTTGCTTCTATACTTCCTTACCTGTCTGCTGAATGTTACAGGAGCTCATTGCTTTTCTTAATCTATGCATACTGAGCAGAAAGTTAGCTTCTCCAAACTCCTTCCAGATCTGGGAGGAATGCTCAGTGGGTAAAGTGCTTTCTATACAGCACTGGGGACCTGAGTTCAGATCCCAATAACATGAGTTGAATGTGCCTATAACCTCAACACTACAAGACACCTGAATCTTGATTACTCATTGACCAGTCTAGCTGAAATGGTGAACTCAAGGTTCCACTGTCTCAAAAAATAAGGTGGAGAGTGATAGAAGAAGACACCTGAAGTTGACTTCCGGCCTCCATTTTGGCAGGCAGTGCATCCACACACATGTTCACATATACCACACACACACCACCACCACCACTACCACCACTACCATCACCAATAACAACAATAAACTGTCCTCTCAGATACACTGTCATAAATTATCTAGTAGAAAATTCTGGAAGAATTCAAGCTTTCTACAGAGATAACGTCTTGCTGAGGTAGAAAATAAATTGGATTTCAAATACTACATGGTTTTCAGTGACTTTGGGGAAACTACCATGAAGACTAGATAGCAAATATCCCTTTTTGTTGATGCATTGTAACCGGGAGATGAAGGACAAATCAATTAATGTATGAGGCACCAGTCAGTTGAAAAGGAACTTCTAAACAAGAAAAATCCACACCAGTCCCAGAAACAAAATTTTACACAATCCCCTCTGCCTTTTCCCCTTTCACTATCTGCTTTCAGTCACGAGGAATGTCTTTTCTCTTAGCAAGGTGTTTATTTAATTCACTCTCTTCACTTACTGCAGGGGATTTTAGTTGGCCTGGCAGTGCTCTCTGGACTGGAAGCCTGCATTGCTTTATCTCTGTCTATTTTAGGGTGCAGAGCAGCCTGCTCCATCAACAAGGCAAGTTCTGGAGATGTGTGTGTGTGTGTGTGTGTGTGTGTGTGTGTGTGTGTGTGTGTGTATGTGTGTTTACACTCCCTTATCCCCTCACAGAGTACTTTAGAAAGAGGTAATTATGAAAATCCTGCTGGCTGGGTGAATGTCCCTCACTTTGGAGATGGGAGCACAGATAGAAATAGCCATGAGTGAAGTGACCATTGCCAGCCAAACAACTGTCCACAGTGAGATGTGTCATTTGGCTTGTGGTTTCCTGGAAATGAGGTGGAAATGGGTGAGGAAGTGTAAGGAAAGTGTGGTTAGAGCGGGGATGTGAGTAGACATAGCAGGTATCAGGACATCTAAAGAGAGTGGTGAATGACAGGAGTAAAGTGCAGGAGCCCAGGGATCATCCTCCTAACTCTCTAGCTGAGTCTAATGATCTGATTTCTCCCCAGGTGGTGATTTATTTACCAGATGATGACCACAGATCCTCCATAGTCCCTCCTGAACACATCTATGATGAGATAGTATTTCAATAGAAATTTAGAGCCTGGATATTTCAACCTATCCAACCCTATCATCATTCTAGTTTTTATCTGGCCTACATAACACATCTAGGCTCATGAGGATACATCTGTAACTGTTCTGGAGTTTCTGTATTAGGAATAATGATACAAGAAAACAATGTATAGCAAAGAAATTATTTGGCGATGCTTACTACTTTTTGTGAATCTCCACAATTTCTTGGTGGACAGGATAGTTTTTCATTTTCAAGTCTCCAAATCTGAAGAACAATAAATAAGTTATTATGTGAGTTGAGTTTCACTTCATCAAATTAAACCTTTCACGGAAGAAAAAGAAATGCATTTTATTTCACTCACTGCACCAGTTCCATTGTGTTCTGACTTTCTCTTAGATTAAGGCTCTCTGAGAGGTAGCCAGGATATGTTTACTGAGAAGAAAATCAATGTTGGCCACAACATACTTTTTCTCTTGGATTATTCTGTTGTCTTAATATAATCACAAGACTCCTTTAAATTGAACCTGCAACCTAAATTCTATGAGAAGGAGAAAGATGGAAGAATGGTCAAAGACATGTGACACAAGAAACATAAGCCTATCTGTTGCCTATTCTGACAAGATCCATGACCAAAGAGCATGGATAGCCTCAGTAAGCAGGGAAGGCAAGAAACAGATCCTTTTCCAGGGATTCTGGAAAGGAATGCAGCCTTGTGGACAACTTGATTTTAGCCAATGACATCAATGTGCAGCCTGATGGACAGAACTCTAAAATGAAATTGCATTGCTTCACATCACCAAGAGCGTAGCAGTTTCTTGAAAATATCATAGACGCTAAACATGGCGGTGCATGGCTATGATGCTAATATTCTAAGGAAGCTGAGGAAAGAAGACTACAAGTTCAAGTCCATCCTGAGCTATAGGGAGTTTGAGACCATAAATAAATAAATAAATATAAAATAAAAATAATAAATAAAATATTTATAAATAAATAAATAGGAAATCAATGTAGGCAATATGATATTGAGAATTACAGTTCAAACTTTGTGCTTTTTGCTCAGGATTGTTATACCTACTTGGGGACTCTCCACTTCCATATACATTTTGCAATTTTATCCCTAGCTCTATGAAGGTCACTGACATTTTAATTAGAATTTCATTGGACTTTTGAATAGTTTTGGTAACACACCATTGAAAGAATATTAATTTTGATTATCCATAAACATGGAAGGGTCTTCCATTATCTAAGAGCATGTTCAAGTTCTTTCTTCAGTGTTTAATAATTTCTTTCATAGAGGTCTGTCACCTCCTTGATTAAGTTTATTCCCTAGTGATTTATCTTTTTGAGGCTATTTTGAATGTGATTGATTTCCTGATTTCTTTCTCCTGCATGTTTGTGATTAGCACGTGAAAATGTTGCTGGTACTTTGCTGTCTATATAGAACATGTCTTTGGGTATAATCTTTAGTTTTCTAAATATAAGAACATATCATCAGTGAATAGAGATACTATTTCTTTCTTCTCTTTCATTTATTTCCCTTGCTGAATTAGTCACTTTTTGCACCACTACAACCAAATACTTGACAAAAGATACTTGGGGGAAAAAGGGTTGAGTTGGGCTTGTGGTGGGAAACACGGCAAATGGAAGAGCTTGCACTGCAGAGCGTGAGGCTGCTTGCTCACATCTCAGCAGAACAGAAGGCAAAGGAATCAAGACAGACCTAGGCCTGAGCTTTGAACTGCATAGTCCACCCCACCATGAACCATTTACTCCAGATGGGCCTGCTCCCAAAGGTCCCACAGCTTCCCAAATACTGCCACTAGCTGGGGACTGAGTGCTACAACCCATGAGCTTATGGAGGAACACTTCACACTCAAACTATAGCATTTGTTTTACTGCCTAAAATTTCAAGCACTCTCCTGAATATAGGTTGAAAAATGGACATTCTTATCTTGTTCTTGATTTTGAAGGAAGTTCTGTTTTACTCAAGTTAGTATAATGTTCACTATTGGTTTGTCATATGTAGACTTTTTTAGGTTGAGGTATAAGGTTTCTAAATCTCATTTCTTCCTGACTTTTGTGATAAAGGATTATTTTTTTAAAACATTTTATTGATTCTTTGAGAATTCCGTACAATGTATTTTGATCACATTCAGAACCCCCTCCCCCATCTCTACCTCCACCCTACTGACTGTTGAGTTTTATCAAAAGTTTTTCATCTATGAAAATATGTGATTTTTTTCCAACTATATTTATGTACTATATTATGTTTATTGGTTTGTGTATATTGAACCAGACTTGCATTCCTACCATGAAACCAACTTGATTGTGGTGTATAAACTTTTTACTTTGCTGTTGAATTTGGTGTTCAAGTGTTTTATTGAGTTTTTCTTTCATCTGTTTCATCCAAGAAATTGGTCTAGAGGTTTCTTTGTTCATTGGGCTCTTATAAGTTCTGGGACCGAGGTAATACTCATCTCACAGAGCAATTTTGAAAATGTTTCTTCCCTTTTTGTTTCATGTAATGTTTAAGGCAGTATTAGTATTGATTTTTATTAAAAGTCTGGTAAAAGTCAGTAGTGAATCCATCATGACCCTATCTTTTCTTTGCTGAGAGACATTATTGCATCACTATCATTACCTCTGATATTGATTTGTCTGTCTTGTAAAATATATTCTTGATTGAATTTCAATAGGTTAAATACATCTAGAAATGTATCAAATATTTCCATTTTTCTTATTTATTGGAGTATAAGTTTTCAAACTATGCCTTAAGTTTCCTTTGGATTTCACCAGTACCTGTTGTAATATTTCCGTTTTGTCTCTAATTTTATCAAGGGTCTCCTCTCTGCATAGTTCAATCAATTTGATTATGTGGATTTTTGGACCTTATTCATCTGTTTAAGAATCAAATTTTATTTTGTTAATGTTTTTATTGTTCTTTTTATTTTAATTTCATTAATTTTAATTTTATTCTTTGTTTATTTCCTTATTCTAATATTGGACTTGACCTGTTCTTGTTTTTTCCTAAGGCCTTAAGATGTATCATAAAATTATTTGTAGTATATCTCTATTTTTTTAATGTAGATACTCATAACTATTAACTTCCTTCTTCAAACTACATTGGTTGTTATTCACATGGTCAGGTAACTGGTGCTTTCAAATGAAAGTTTTTAAAGCCCTCTTGTAACCCAGATGTTCCTCCAAAAAGCTGGAGTTGATCCAGGGTGAGCGTTGAGTGCCTGTAAATGGCAAGCTAGTGAGCTGGGAGTAGGGGGTGGGGGGATGATGTGGTGTGTGCATTTCAAATATGAAAAGGAAAAGCCTATAAGAATCCATGTCTTTGTAAGTCATCCCCTCCCAAATGTCATATAAACTATGCAAAATCCAAAGAGAATGTCTTCTGTTGGTTTATCAATCTGTGTCAGGACCTCAAGACCCTGAAGGAGCGTGGGTCTCCCAGCAGGAAGGGGAAAATGTAGTGAAACACCACTCTATGATTTTGTCATTAATCCACTGGTCATCTAAAAGGATAGATACTGTTCAAATTCAATACTTTCAATACTTTGTCTTTTAATTTCCTGTTCACTCTATCATAGTTTGATAGGATACAAGAAGTTATTTCCAATTTTAGAGCTGTTAAAATTTGATTTATGACCTAGAAGTTATGTTTTAGAGAATATTTCATGAGCTGCTGAGAAAAATATTTTATACAGCTATTTGATTTGATATTCTGTAGATATCTAATTTGCACATGTTTCTATCCTAAAATATACTAGAGGAAGAGAGAACCAAATCAAACTCAAGAACCCATTAAACAGAAATAGATTTGATTTTACCAATGGCAGTGATGTCACTGCAGGAAGAAATGGAGGAAGAAAATGAAACTAGGTGTTGTGGTACTCAAGACTTCAGGAAGTCATGTTAGGAGAACTGACATGGATCAGGAGAACTGGAAATATTAAGCCCTTGAACTCAATTTTAAACAATTGTTTCTTTATAGCAATTTTCTAAGGATGATTCTTCAGCTAAAACAAAGGATACAGTTAAGAAGATACCATCCAAGCAGGTAGGTTTTATGCTTCTAAGATACATCAGGCATTTACTGCAGCAATTCAGAAGATGTAAGAGAGAGAGGCAGCCATGAACCAACCTCAGGAGACAAAGAGTTTGGTGGCAGTAGAATCCAGAAACTTATATTAATAAACCTTTAAATACATGCAAAGGATGAATGAAAAGTCATTTCATTGATCTGTATGCACCAATTCAAGACTGCTGATTATATTCAGCTTCAGTGCTGAAAAAGAAAAACGCCTAATGGCTTCATATTTCAAGAAGAAATGTGACATATTTCCATAGGTCCAGTCAATAACTTGGATACAAGAAGGGCCTAAAAATAACTATAACCGAAGCCAAGATTTGATCAAGAGGGAGGAAATAAGTCAGGACTGAATTGTCCCTTCCCTTGAGATTATGTGTTAAAGTACAACCTCCAAAGTGATTACTAAGAAATAGGGCACACATAGGTTTAAAGAAGCTTAAAGAAAACCCCAGAGTAGGACTCTGATATGATAGATTTATTGACCTTTACATCATTTAAAAATATTTTTATTTATTCTTTGATAATTTCATGACATATATGATGCATTTTAATCATATCTACCCCCTAGGCTCCCCCACACAACTCTTTCCAGACCCCCTTCCATCACATTTCCTTCCCACCTTCATGTATACCACTTTTTAGTATAAAGTCCACTTAGTGCTTCTGTTACATCCATAGGTATAGGGCCATCCACTGGAGCATCTTTTGCAAAGAGATCCAAGGAGCTTGCCCCTGACATCTACTGCATTTCAGTCATCAAATATTCCTTTATCTTCAACTTCACCCCATCCCCGATCGTTACCATCTCCTGCCTGTGTTACTTGAGCAAAGCATGAAACTTTGGGGGATTTGAATTTCCTAGTCTGTAAAATAATGATGGTTGTAAGATTTAATACAAATACAAGTGGTTGGAATTAAGTTAATCAATTTAAAAATGCTTAAAACAATTCTTAGTACTTATTAAGCACATAATAATAAGAGTTCTATTTATTAGGGACCTCTATTTGATCTGCAGAATATTAGATATTCACAAATGATCTTTTATTTTTACTTCTTACATTGTAATGTTAATACAGAAAATTTCCTAATTTAAATAGAAAACTGTCAAAAAATGTCTGAATCTCACTGGAACCTCTTATCTGTTCTGTTTTACTTTGAATTGAGTTGTTGAATCTTTTAAACTCTATAAAAGAGCAGAGCCTGGTTTAAGAGACATTCAAAGATCAAGAAAATGTCCAAGATGCCTGGTATGTCTTAGAGACTAGATTGTGAAATACTTCCCAACAGTCAAACCACATGACTTGTTCATGAAATTTAAATAATCTTATATATCCATTTTCTGTTCACAATCAGATTCAGACTACAAAAGAGATCTTCCAGAGCATCTTGTCTTTATGAAGGAATGCAGAAAATATAAAAGTCAATATGCAGTGTCCATATATTTCAGGGAGAGGTATGGAATCAAAATGCTTTACTACTCATTCTCAAAAAAGTCAGTTAACATGTTTAGCAAAGACACAAACCAAGTGGGTAAAAAACTTTCAGAGGAGAAAGATTTATTATTTGCAGAATAATGGCTGTTTATCTACCATGCCATATTATATATTATGTATTACAGTGTAATGTGTATTTTGTCAAATGTCATATTATAGTTTATTTCTATCCAATCTGTATTCCGTTGAATTTTCTCAAGTTCAGTTTGGCAAAAGTAAAGAGGTGGAACATTCATCAAAAATAATTTGATTAGTCCTAGCCCAAGATTAGTATGTAAACATTCATTTACATTAATTGTACAAAGAATTTTAACTGGCCTTTGGATCTGGTTTGTGGGAGAATTGTGGAATAGTTTTGAGTTATAGACTAAAGAAGCCCTAGAATCCTGCTTAATGGTAACTAAGCCCCTAGCTCTGCTTAATTGTTATTCCAGTGGAGGTTCCAAAGACCAGTTTGCACATAGAAAGGTGGACAGATAAGACTGCATGTGTAGACTTTGAGAGACACAGGACTCTATCAGGAATTGGACTAGAGGTTATCCATGCTACATTCTGACAAAGACTCTGGCTATATTCTTCCTATGTCCTGAAAACTGGAGTGTGGCTGACTTCAAAAGTAATGGATTTATTTGTTGGTACCATGTTCCATGGTAGCTAGTTATCACTGTGACAGAAGGAACTGAAGAGAGGGAGGATTTATTTTGGCTCAGTTTCAAGGCAGAGAAGGCAAGGTGGAAGTGGGAGTTTATGGTTTGTCCTGTACATTCTCGTGGGTCAGAAAGCAGACAAGGGCTGGGACCAGAACTGGTCCTGAGGTATAACCCATAAACCTCGGCCCTCTACCTGTCAGCTAGACCCCCTGTACAAAAGGTTCCACCACCTCCAGCTGGGAATCAAGTGTTCAAATGTGTGAGCCTGTGGGGATAGTTTACATTCAAACCATAACAGTATGCAATTCTTTTAATATGACACACACTTCTTAAAGACGTGCACAATTTCATTGTTTATTGTTTCCTTTCTCTTAGCAAGTGCCTGTAAATATATATTTGACCTATTTTAAGTTAATAAGAAAAACGAGTACACATAAAAATGAATGAAAATGGTGGGTATATCCCTCACCATGAATAAAAGTATGTATACAGAAGAATATATATAAAATGGAATAGCTTATTAATTTATTCCAAAATCATTGCTCTTTCACCTCAGCTTCCATCTTGCTGCTAATGATTTATTGTAGTCAACTCCCTAAGCAGGTTGAAGTTAATCAGTAGTGCACATGATTCTGTGAAATATTCCCAATGCTTTCTCACCTTCCCACTGTAGTAGCAACCCATCCAGGTGAAATCATTGGCTTTTGCATTATACTTGAGCCAGAGAGTGAGAACAAAACAGCATGTTACACGTAGGTCACCATTACCTGGATGATCACGATCCTTTGTGAGAGAGAAAGGGCCAAGGAAGGTCTTTCCTTACTCAGTTTATATCTTCAATATTTTCACTCTAGGGACAAGATTTGGTGGATATCTTTGGAGACCAAAGCATTTTATTTTATTTTATATTTTACATGTATGACTATATTGCCTGCATGTGTATAAGTGCACCCATGTCATGCAATACCCTTGGAAGTCAGAGGAAGGTGTCAGATCCCCTGGAACTGGAGTTACAGGAGGTTGTTAGCCACCATGCAGATGCTGGGAATCAAATCCCTGTCCTCTGCAAAAGCAGTCAGTGCTCTTAACCACTGAGTCATCTCTCCAGCCCTGAGACTAAAGCATTTTATGTCCAACATACATGCATTCCATTAGTAAAACATGTCAGATCTTACACAAATCTTGTTCTAATGATTAACCATAAATATGTTACTACAGAAATAAATATAGGTTGTAGGAATCCAAATGACAAAGCCCTTACAAAGTTCTCCCTTCACAATCTAGAGGTAACTGTTATTTCTTCACATATGTTAGGGAATTATTAAGAATGCATTGAGACTTCACATACATAATGTGACTTAACTTTACCTATTGAAAGGATACACTTTTCAGCTTTTCTATTAAGCATAGAATGAAACCAGATCACCTTCTACATTTTCTGTAAGTTTATAAGAAATCCACAAACCAATTCTCAATATGCCAGATCAAATTTCCCTCCCTTGGGTATATTGATTTATGGATGGTAAATTATTATTTCTATTTATAACAATACATACTCATTAGGGTAAGTTTGAAAATATAAGAATACATGCTTTATAAACACTCCGACAAATATATACACATATACTTATGTACATGCAATTGTAGTTTTGTATTGTTTTAACAAATATTTGGCTGAATTATTTTTCTGTCACTTTTTGCCATTTAGAAATTTTGTCTCTAGGCTTTACTCATGGAAAGCTAACTGGTTAAAAATGAACACCACAAATGAATGCCTATGCACCAGTGTTTAAGATTATGAAATACTCAGCCAATGAACACTCAAAAAACTTGAATATTCAAATAAGATTATAACTATTAAATTCAGTAAGAGAAGAATATCCTCAATGATGATACTACACTGATAACGTTGATTCTAATCTGGAAAAGAGCAGCATATTCATTGAAAATACTTAGTACCAAAAAACGTTTTGTGAATGTGGACACTTCTCCTTCTACAGAGACAACTAGTCCCACAAATTCTGGCCAGAGCAACTTTGTCTTAAAGCAAGATGCAATGTGATTTCTGTATATACCAACCCACAGGAAAGTAAAGCCATCCTTCCCAAGGTTTGACATTACTTTCTGAGATCATCAGAGTCCTCAATAAGATCAAGGTCAGAGCCAATAAATACCCAACTTTCTTTTATTTTAGCTTAGTATAGGTTGTTGTTTGTTTGTTTGTTGTTTGTCTTTTTGAAACAGTGTCTCCCTGTATCCCCAACTGTCCTGGAATTCTCTATGTAGAACAGGCTAGCTTTAATCTCTGTGAGATTGACCTCCTCTACCCCCAAAGTGTTGGGATTAAAGGTGGGTGTCACCAAGCCTAGGTAATATTTAAGTTTCAGTTCGATTTTGTCTGGCTTTCTTGAGTCTGTAGCTTCTTCTGCTGTTTTTACACTAGGTGGCAGTCTAAGTCCAAGCTTGCATTCATTCTTCTGTAACTAGGATCCATAGTCAGCTACTGCTTTATAAGTAATCCTCGATACATTGATTTACTCAACTTGGATTTGTTCAAGTCATTCTTGAACTGGTGACATCCCAGTGCAGAGACATATGAGTAGCTCATATCTCCCTTGGGAATCTATACAATTTATGCATAGACAGGACTCTGACAGAATGAAAGAGAGGATGAGGCATCTAGAGCAGAACTCCAGGGATTGTCATCTTCTCTGTATGGTATGGAGTGGTACACCTCCTACAGGCATGTAGATTGCCATGTCCAAATGCCTGCAAAACTAGAGATTGCACTGCTGCAATGTTTGGTCTTGAGGGTCAACTAATGGGCCTTAGAATCACTTAGGACACAGATTAACTGAGGAAGACCCAACCTCAAAGGGGGTGGTTCCTTCCAGTGGTCATCCAAGATATTAAAACATCTAAGGAAATGGTAGTGTGTACCTGCCTACCTTCACTTCTTTTTCCTGAGTGAGTTTTCCTATTGCTGTTGCTACTGTCCTCTGTTGACCCCAGACACCAGCTTCTTCAGATTTCTAATATAGACTCAACACCAGCAAGTTCCCAGGGAGCACCAGGTTTTCAGTACAAGATTGAGGCTGCTGAGGCATCTGGCTTGAGCTGAGCAGCTACCAAGTTCTTTGCCTCTTCAGCATGCAGACGACCATTGTTAGACTACCCTTACTCATTGTGTAAGCCAATCTCACAAATACCAAAACATTACAATACATG
The DNA here is from genome assembly GCF_000622305.1 of Nannospalax galili. Classification (NCBI taxonomy): domain Eukaryota; kingdom Metazoa; phylum Chordata; class Mammalia; order Rodentia; family Spalacidae; genus Nannospalax; species Nannospalax galili. The sequence continues at coordinate 89,677 of NW_008337307.1, read as the reverse complement.
ACAAATACCAATACATTCTCTTGGTTCAACTTCTCCTCTGCATAACCCTGTCTCATACAGATTTTGGTGCCAGGAGTAGTTCTGAAGTAATGATGAATTTTTCTAGTAAGCTTGGTGATTGCTAGAGCTGATTGCTAAACACTCTCCAGATGGTTTTGCGGTTTGAATGAGAAATGTCCCCCATATGCTCCTGTGTTTGAACCCTTGGTCTCTAGCTGCTGGCATTACTTTGGAAGTTTGTGAAATCTTTGGAAAGTGGAGACTTAGTGGAAAAAGTTGGTCACTAGGGGCAAGCCTTGAGGTCTTATAGCCTAGTCCCATTACCTGTTTTCTCTCTCTGCTTCCAAATTGTAGATGCAATGTGGACAAGCCTGTTTCTACCACCCACAGTGGAATGTATCCCCTCATGTTAAGCTATAATAAATCCTTCCTTCTTAAATTGAAAAATAACTAATGCATATAGAGAGCTTTGATAATCCATGGGAGGAGCTGTTTAAAGAATTATGCAAGATAAATGCATTAGCTGCTTATGATTTACCACTTGAGAGGTAGGAAAGGAATCTGGGGACTCTATATATAATACTTTTGAGCATTTCTGGATAACTAAGGGATATAATGATGCTCCTGATTGCTTCCATCATCTCCAAATGAAGTGATAGAGGAAAAGATGGAAATTAGAGATGCAATTTCCCAGCTCCAGATGCACATCAACATGCTAAAGACTTCTTAGTGCTCCTCAGAGACAATCTTCTCTTCTGTTGCCATAGTGCTGAAATTGCTGAAAACCAAGCACAAACCCTCATCATGTGACTTCCTAGCTTACAATACAAATTTAAGTCTTCATCTTGAATGGTGTTTGCAGTTAGACTGAGGACACTAATTGGAAAAGAGTCATATCCTGTAACTCAGGGGTGGAGATATGTGGGAAGATCCTGATGAGATGAGGACACTAAACTTTCTGATTTCAGTGAATTTATTCTGCCTAAGGAAGCACCCTTTCCACGCTTAGTGTCAGATGCATTCCCAGCCTGACCCCCAGCTCCATTGTTCCCTCTATCCTTGTGCGAAGGAATTAAAACATCATTGTCTGGAAATAACAGCAAGTTTTCCCGAAGGGAATGCAAAGCAAAATAATGCTGATTGCCTATGGGCCCCACCCTCACAAACCATCTTTTGCCTCTTGACCAATCCAGTGTCTCCAAATGCATCCTGTGATTAGTTCCCAAGTTCTGGATGTATAATTGGAACAGCTACACTTAGGAGTTAGTGGAATTTCCACATTGATTCCCTGATCTGTGGAGTAAGGATTCTCATCAAGGTTGGAAAGGCCAGTAGAAGCCATTAGACCTGCCTCTACCCACAAAAGCAAAGTGAATCAAAATCAGTAATCACATCCTTAAAGAGGCTACGAGATTAATACCATCATCTAGGACTTGGAAAATACGGGGTAGTGGTTTCAACCACATCTCCAGGAATGGACTTCCTCACTAGAAGCTAATGACTAAAGGTCCCATAGACCTTCAAACAATACTGGCCATTGGCCCTGCTCTTGGTTACCCACCAGAATTGGATAGTAAGACCCTGTTGCTGAAAGCACTACATATGTTATCTACAGAATGAAAAAGGAGAAACCAAGCTGGTGTTGACCTCAGAGACTCATTTCTATTGGCTGGCATTCATAGTGTTGGAAGGTGCTATGCATGCTCACAATCATCAGCCTCATCCAGGTGTGAAGTCTATGAACTACAAACACTGATATCAGGTTTAGGAACATGAGGATAGACAGCCCAGAGTTCATAGGGAAGAACCTAATACAAGTTTTCAATGAAATAATTATCATATTAAACTGAGTCTTAATGACATATCGGTATACCTATAGATCAATACATCTTTCAACTCTCACCAGAGACGTTTCCTTATGCAACAGATGGTGATTAATGTAACTGCCCTGCTTGACCAATGCTGAAAAACTGAGATTAGACCAGGAGTCCCTTGGCTTTGCTGCTTGGGAGCCCTTTCACTGACCTCCTGAGAGACTTTACTAAAAACTCAGCATTTGAAGTTCATACAGAGTTTACATATGGTAAGTGTTCAAGAACTGCAAAACACATGGGAATTTTCCCATCGTAAAGGTGAGAAAACAGCACAGTGTGCCCAAGCCGTGGCAGCTGGCCCGGTAACAGACCTCCCTTGAAGTATGCAGAAACAAAAGGGAGAGCAGACATCCTGTCCTGGCATTCCAGAAACAGCCATCTAATTGGACTGTTCTGAGCATCCTGGCAGCAGATTCTCCCCTCCTCAAGGCTCTGCATCAACAAACCCTGAGGAAGTCGCTTAAGTCTTAGAGAGCCAAGTGCCATGACTGTTAACTATTAGTGAACAGAGCATTATTGTCCTTAAGAACAGGGTGGAAGCTCACTACAGTTAAACATTTAAAACCCACAAGTAGCCAATGTGCAGAGAACAAGAGGCTGCAGAGTGCTTATTCATGAATAGGACAACTGTATCAAACTTCTTCCTCCCAAAACTCAGAGGTCATTGCAGAAGAGGGGGTGAAAAGACTGTAAGAATCAGAGGTGATAGATGACCACAAGGAAACAGAGTTTTTCAGACATCTGGTCAGTTGTTCAAATGATCTCATAGCAATGGTGACTTGAGCATGCACAAGTCCCGTGCAAGCTCAAACCAGAAAAAAAATTCCCAGCATAGATATGTGGAACTGGGTAAGACTCTCCAACCCCTCTAAGGAAATTGTGGCAACAGACGGCTGCTGGGAAGGGCAGATACAGTCTCTTTCAATCATGGGATTGTTGGGAGGGCTAACAAGGCTTTACTGGATTGACCCACACTGCAGTACATTTGGGGACACAAATTAGACTCTATAGGCCTTATTATATATAATAGAGTACATTAAATTAGGTGGGGGCAATAAAGAGTGTGTAGATAAGGGAGGGAATCTCAATACTATCAAATTATATTGTATAAAAATTAAATTTTTCAGTTAATAAAAAATAAAAATTCTTGTATGACTTTTTATAATTTCCAATGATTTTTTTTCTCATTTCATCTAATTGTGTAAACTGTAAACTTCACAGTATTGTTCATTCAAGTCTTTTTAGCTTCTGTAGGGTAGTAATGATGTCTCCTCATCCAGACAGGTCTGGAAATTTGTGTGCCAAGAGTAAGGAATGAGCTAGAGTGGAGATGATGTAGATGCAAGTACCAATTGTGGTTTCCAGGTGTCAGTCTTTCCTTCCCTGGGGCGGGAGATGTCACCATGTGAAGGCAGCATCACATGATTGACACAGGCCAGGGTGCTGGGAAGTCATCTCAAAAAAGGACCATCCTCTTTTCTAAATTCTATTAGGTAGAATGATTAGGTATTATTTATTCTGGACTCAGATAGAGCTGAATGCCTTATATGATATGATCCTAATTTCATTATCATCATCACATTACATATTTTACTATAAATTTATTGAAGCAAAGGAATATATTTTATTTACTCTGGTAACCCTAGAGTCAAGTATGTTATCTGCTACTCCCCAAATAAAGATTGATAAACAGTGAATACTTCATTCAGATTCAATTTGCTATAGTAAATTAAATATATATGTGTATGCATATATATTTGTCTTGATGCCATTTTCTCTAACTTTATTGAATTTGCAATAAAGAAATAGGAGAAATCATGCACACATGCATGTAACTATCAGTGTGCATCAGCATGCATATGAGTTTAGGGGTGCTAAAGTATAATGTATACAATTCAACAATTGCTCTTTTTCGTTTTGAAATCAGAAAAATATGATGCATTTGTTGTCTCTTAGTAACAGAGAAGACTCTTGGTTGGTTTTATGCTTAAAGGCAAATAATAAAATAAGCTTACAAATAAAACACACAATCACACTAAGCCTTTATTTTGAGACCAACAGCATGTACACTCCTTGAGACTCCACTACAGGGAACATGTTTCCATGCACTAATGAATAAAATGGATATGACAAAAGAATTCTGTCATCACAGGGATTCTGAACGCAGACACCAAATAGTTAAACTGCTGCCAACTGCAGCAGATAAGAAAATGTTGGCCCTTTGCTCTACCAAGATCCCTTGAAACTTTCTGCATAGTTTTCTGAGAAATAGCTGGGACTCTTGGGCACTCCAGGAAATGGGAATTTACAGACTGGAGTTTTGGCTGAAGCCAAGGTCATGCAAATCAAAAGAATGTCACTGAATATGCCTGTTCAGCACATGTCTGGTACTCACTGTATAAGCAGCCTACATTTTAGGGAATTTAATCATTTCTCTCTTGCAATGATTGGATATTCTACATTATCATAAAAATAGACGTTCTGATGAATATTTTCTACTTTTTTTATTCTTAAGGAATCAACAGTTCTTCATATGCAGAGGATGCAGGTGTCTTTGAAAACACGTCGGGTTTATCCCTTGAGCCCTGAGGCAGGAAAATCACATTCTAGAAGAAAGAAAATATATGTTATTCCAGACTTCATCCAAGTTCAACTGAAATATATACATATATATGTATGTATGTTCCTAGGTAGGTAGTAGTACATAGATTTATAGATATATATGAACCTATATGATAGAAATTCATTCAACTTTTTACATAGAAATTATAGTTATTCCAAGATGAAAATAACATATCAAGTTGTGCAAATATTTAATATCTATCACCAAGTATTTGTTAAAGCAAAGATTTAGTTCAGTACTGAATTTATGCACTTATAGACTTGGCTTGGTGGTTTACCATGTCATTGACAAACAATATTTCCTTAGTGTCTTTTGACTCAAGAATGTATTTTAAGATGACAGGAGGGAAAAGCTATTGACTGAACACATTCACATGTGTAAATAGCCTTTATTTACCAGGTCAAGACTGTTAAAGAGACTGGCTGCTAGGATTAAGTGCACCTGCCTAGAAGTGACACAACAAGGCTCCAGTGTCCTGAGCCCAGGAAAACTCACAGTATAATGTTGGGAGGGACATTTAACTTCCAGAGCCTAGGTTCCTTTGTTTGCAAAATGGGAGGAAAGCACCAAGTGATTGCTCCAGTTTCTTGTACAGCCAGTCTCCACCAGCCACTCAACTGTCTTCTCCCTCCAGCATCTCCTGTTGTCCCTCACTGTCAAAACCACCTGCTGTTCATCTCATAGTGACTGAGTATTCCCTCTCTTATTCTTGGTGACAGATATAAATCATCCCAGTGAAACATAAGGCAAGATTCAGGATAACTTTCAACACACTCACCCCAGGGAAGTCAGAGTGGGCCTGCTTCCACCACAACACAGCAGTGAGCACAGCCAGGCCGAGCTCCAGCACACTGCCGATCAGCATCACAGACATGGCTCCCTGAATTCAGGAGAGAAGAGATTGGTGGTGACTGAGTCAGCTGAAGCCCTCATGCCTGGGTGGGAGGTTCTTACAGAGATGTAATCATCTCCACCATCAGACAGAGCAGCAGGGACAGCTTCAAGAAAGGAAACTGATCCTCCTAAACAGAATCTGGCTTAAATCAATATCCCTGCCTCTGAATTCCTGGAGAGGAAGATGAAGAGAAACTAAATCAACAAACCATTTTATACCATTGCCTCTCAGCCCTCTGAGGCAGGGGACTCAGGTGGCAGCATTTACTCAGTGAGGGAGCAGAGTGGAGTCCACAGCTCCACTCTACCCTGGCCAGTGCTTTAGGGTTCTGTGATCAGGCTTAGTTACTCCAGATGCTAATTCATTCCGATTGCTATGCACCTGATTTACACATACTTTTCTTCATCATGGTTTTAGTAACTAAGGAAGAAGTACCTGGGCCCTGCTCCATAAGGAGTTGAGAAAGCATCAAGTTGACCAGACCCTTCTGCCCTATCCTGCCATCCTCCAGCTGCGTCTTTTCTTCTCTCACTTCTATTGTCATAGGTTGTCATAGGGCAATGAATATTCCATAGACTCTGCAATTTCATATTGCCTGTTTTTCTCTGAATGTGCTGGAACCCTATGCATGTCCTTGGATGTTCTAACTCAAGATAGTATTCCTGTTAGTAAAATTGCATTGCATTACTTTCTTCCAATAAGATAGAGTCTTTTATATCCCTGTCAGTTACTAGTCTACATCCGTATATTTCTTTTCTCTTCATTTAATAAATCTCATCTCTTTACATTGTAATAAAGCATCAGTGAGCTTGCCTTCACACAGGACCAGTGCTACTCATTACTGATCACTGGAATGAGTAGAAATCCAGACTTTTCATTCCCATATTTCTCAGTGCTAGGCTAAAGATTGTTCAGCCCACATCACACCCACAACCACATACATGTACCAGGTTTTCTTGTTGGCATTTACTGATCATCTAGTTCGTTTTGATGTTCTCTTTCCATAATTCACCATTCCATGACCAAAGTTCTTGACTTGACAACTTCACAATTTCCACCTCTAAAGCTGAATTCTTTCTGTCTTAACTCTGTCATTATAGTTTCATCATCAACCTTATTTTATACTTATTCCTCAACTCCTCCTTAGTATTATGCCACCCCTTAGTCTAGCCTTGTAATTTTATGTTCTTCAGCACCTTTGATTTATATAGCCCTGGTCTTCCCCTATTTGCCCAACCAGAAAGAACTAAAGACTTTGGAAAGAAAGACAGGATAAGAAAAATTCACAGCTTTCAGAAAAACTAAAAAAGGGCATGTGGGTGGAAACATACCATTTAGAAATACTTACAGTCAGAACACCTTTGGCAGGGAGGCAGCCTGTGTCACGTGGCTCCCTGTAGTAGCTGTAAATGTTTTCGGTTGGTGTAAATACCTTGCTCAGCTCACACTGATGTAAGGCAGCTTCCAACTTATTCAGAATGATAGAGAGGATGATGATGCCCAGGAGAGCAAAAGGAATGCTCAGGATGCTTAGAGCCAGGCTGCTGCGAACCTGAAATGAGCAACAGGTGTCCTTGTACCTCTTTCCAGGTTGTTGCAATAATTCTCTTTGTCTCTTTTAGCAGCTCAAAGATTAATCATTTATTTCTGCATTCCTCTCAACTCATTACTGTCGTCACCGGAAGGAGGAGAAGGCTGGCTTTCCATATCCATATTTCCCAGACTCCATTTTGCAGTGCTAGGCTGATGTTTGCTCAGACCACCTCGCCTCCCAACCACCACATATCATGATTCAGATGCAAAAGTGTCTAACCACATATGAAGCCATAAGGTAAACTGTGATTGGATGAATGAATCTGTCATAAACAAGATTTCAGTGGTGAGATACAAAATATTCCCGTTAAAATCTTCAGTCACAACTGTAAGTGGGGCTCCAAAATGTAAGCCTGAAAAATAATCAAGTCAGTGTCACCAAAGGTGGATGTGTAGACACCAGATATTTCCTTCACCCTTAAGACTCTCAGTGAGGTAGTTGGGTATAAAATGTCCCCCAAAGGCTCGTGCATTAAAGACTTATAGTGTGAGGTGGCAGAGCATTCAGGAACCAGAGCCTGATGAAAAGTTGGCCAGTCATTGAAGGGGGTATATCAGGATTCAGGATCTGCCATTCACATTCTCTTTGTTTCCTTTCCTATCATGTGGTAAAAGCCTTTGTTCTCCAGCATAACAGCATACTGTACTCACTGGCTGTCTATAGGCTCAAAAGAAATGGATCCATCCAAACTATGCACTGAAACCTCCAAAATGTGACCCAAACAAACCTTGCCTCTTTTAAGTTGAGTTGCTCATATGTTCATTTCATTACAAACATGTAAAATTGACTGATATACTCAAACCACTACCCCCCTCAATCTGATGGATGCAGGCATGTGAAGCAGTTCAGTCCTCCTTGTACACTGTCCCTCTCTCACAAGTACACACACCCAGAGATGACTGTGGGGACACTGTTCTCAGTGTCGGGAAGATTTTGGAGTCTAGACAGGTACATGATTGGCTATATCCAGGGCCATGTGGTAATGACTGTAGGCAAAGATCTAAACAAGGACAAAGCTTGGCATAATATGTGGAAATTATGAGACAGGAGGAAATGGGTCAAGGCTGGATGTCAGAAAACTAGGGCCACAGTGCCAGATTGCTCTGTATTTTCATTGTTCTAGAGTATTCAGTTCCTCCGATTCACTCTTTACCGTTACCCTAGAGCTCATCTCCTCGTGTGCTAGGTGAGGGGAATGAAAACTGATATCTCAAGTGGTTTCCTTTCTTCCCCAACTTACAGAAGATGAGAACTGAGCTAAGACCTTTATGAAAGTTATGGTTACAGGTAAGTATGCACCAGCACTCATCTGATCGTAATGACTTGGAGGTGGATTTAACATCAGGCCACTTCTCTATCAGAAAGATTACACAGACCACTCCGGATTTGATGCTTTGGAACATTAATCCCTCTCTTTACCTCCTGTCCAACAGTAACTAAAGTCATACCCCTGGACTTCTTGATCAATAGTCATGATCAGGATGCTGATAGAATATACATTTCTAGAACAAATTCAGTTTATTTTGGCTGGTAATCTTCAATCTCAAAAAGATTCATATGCTGTGTGAAAAGAACAGTCCTCAATGAAGGCTCGGTACCTTTTATAATAAGCCTTATTGTACCTGGATACCACCTATATCCTAAGTTTTCAGCATGTTCTCTGCAAGACTGTCATTCTCCATGTTAATTGTACCATATCGTTCCCTCTGAAAGTCTGGAAAACTACTCTTGTGCTATGGTGTTCTATATAGCTGTTGTTAGCTATGTGGGCTACTTGTATTCAAAATAAAAATAAAATAATCATCAATGTT
>NW_008337307.1:56448-80248 GCF_000622305.1 Nannospalax galili | reverse complement strand
CATGAGGGAACGATCTACAATGGAATAGAATGGAGAATGACTACATGATTTTTGCCCTTCCTTTCATTAACAGGGTTAGATCACTCTGATTTGCACATATAAACCCTGCTTACTTCCCTGAATCTCAATTGAACATGTTGAATTCTCTCCAATGTTCTGCCTTAGTGTGCTAGTGTCTTCATGAAAAGTTTGGCATCTACACACTGAAGGATGTTGCGTGCCGTTTTCGATATTAACAGACACGGAAGACAAGAAACAGGACTTTTAATTGGTGGCTCCAGAGAATAAGACAAATGTCAACACAAAGATGAGGCTGATGGCACGAAACCTTTAACACAACAAAACCTTTAATCAAACAAAATATTTTCTCCCATTCAGTAGAGTAAAGGAAGCTACGTAGCAGAAACATCTTTAGAAATGAAAAAAGGAGTGGTTTCTACTATCCAGACTTAAATAGACTATTCATATAATGCTGATTGATAGGGATTGAACCCAGAGCCTGTGCACGATCTACAAGCGATACATCATAGTTTCACATGCACACTCTTTTTATTGTCAGTATTTTTATTTTATGTGTATGAGTGTATTGCCTGCAGGTGTAGACGTGAACCCGTGTCATGCAATGCCCGAGGAAGGCAAAACTTGTAGAAGACGGTGTGAATACCCTGGAACAGGAGTTATGGGTGGATGTCAGCTGCCATGTGGGTGCTGGGAATCAAACCCAGGTGTTCTTGGCTGAGCCATCTCTCCAGCCCCACATGCACACTCTTAAGACATGAGTGATGCTTAGTGACATTCAAAGAGCAGTGTATGGAGAGGAGGGAAAGTGACGTGACTGCACTGCCCTAGAAAACACTGCCTCAACCTATGATCGGGCTAACTGAAATGATGTCGAAGGTGTGCACTTCACATGAGTGATGCTTAGTGACATTCAAAGAGCAGTGTATGGAGAGGAGGGAAGGTGAAGTGACTGCCCTAGAAAACACTGCCTCAACCTATGATCGGGCTAACTGAAATGGTGTTGAAGGTGTGCACTTTTCATGCAACCTGATAGAAGGCATGTCACCGCTGTTGTGCCGTGTTTCATTAAGGATTCGGGAAATATCAGACAAACTCAGATTTAGGAATATGTCACAAAAATCCTGGCTAGCACAACTCAGAAACTGTCAGACATCAAGGATGAGGGAAGCCTGAGAAGGTTTAGATGAGGAAGTCTGGAGGAAACTCGGGAGAACTAATAGCTGAAGGAATGCAGTATCTTTGAATGGACCGTGGACACAAGGACACTTCTGAAAAACGGGTGAAATCAAGCCTGAGTTGGCTGAAGAAGAAAACAGACCCAGTGGAGGAAAAGGCAGAGTTTGGGACACATCAAACAAACAAATGTAGGAAACGCTAAAAAATAGTCACTGAGATGTGGCAAGCAGATGGAAGGCACAGTGAAAGGAAACATTGTAGGTGAAACATCCTCATCAATCTACAGGAGAGCTGTTCTCTGAGAAAAGAACCCACACATGCTCTGACCCAGGGCACATAGCTGTCTCAGAGGAATTTCTAGTCTACCACTGAAGCAGAGACAGTTGCTCAGACAACCCCATGTGCTTCCAACAAAGCCAAATCCTAATGGTGAAAGTGCTCCTCCCTCCACCCTCTCACAGGGGGAGTGCGAGGTCTTCCACTGGTTGTCACATGAAATGTCTATTTGAACTAGATAAGAAAGCGCTTCTAAATGAAGAAACTACTGCCCCACTACACACTCAGACTTTGTATGACAACACGCACACAGGAGAACAAATTCTCCCATTGACCCTTTGCTCCCAGTAGACAGAAAGGCAACAAGATCCAAAGACTGTGCAGAGTAGGCATCTTCCTCCCCAGTCCTTCCCATCCTGCCCTCCACATAACTCTACTTACACACAAGGCTCCTAAAAAGGGGTAAGTGGACTTTAACAGGATGGAGTACACTGAAGTAAAATGTGGGGCCATGAAAGCAGACGCTAAAACGATCCCCAGACAGAACACCATGACACCACACATAATCTGGATCGTCTGTTGGGAGAAGAGAGGTTGAGGATTACAAACTATCAGTGAAAGATGGGGCTTTTCCCCTTCTGCCATTGTGCTCAGGCATTGTGACCTTCTACAATATTCCAGTGAGAATGCAAACTCTGTAAAAGATCTTGGGTGAGAGACAGGAAAATTCATTCTGGAGGGTATGCAGTGCTGCCACATCTTCAGCCCACTTTCAGACATTTCTGCCTCTTAAGCTTTGGACCAGTCCTGACCTCTGCTCCCAGCTCCTGGCACATGCTAAGCATTCTGAGTCCACGGTGAGCAAGGCTCCTGCTCCCTCTTATGGGAAGCTCCTCCCCATATCCCTCAGAGCCCACTGATCACAACAGAGTCAAGCTCTCTGGCCAGCTCCGTAGCTTCTTCCTAGTCTGAGGAGCCCAAGGCTCTATAGTAAGAAAGAAGTTTTGCCTTCCTAACATCTGCCTTCATCTCATGGACTCACAACTGTTTTAATAATGATTAACTGATTTTCTAAACCTTTTGTTGTATGAACCTCATAGGAACTCATGAGTTTTTATATCCAAAGCAAGGTAATCAGTTCTATCAGGTAGCACAGAGACCTGCATAGGTCATGTTAGTGCAGAGACAGCTTTGAAAACCACATCTCAGTCTTTCCACTCAGTCCTAGATAAGTTTGCTCTCATTGCCTCCTCTTGACTAACAGCTTCTTTAATAAGTCCTGGATGAGACCAGAGAGACAAACAAAAGATATAGATAGATGATAGATGATGATGATAGATGATAGATAGATAGATAGATAGATAGATAGATAGATAGATAGATAGATAGATGATAGATAGATAGATGATAGATAGATGATAGGTAGGTAGATAGATAGATAGATAGATGGATGATAAATGATAGATGAAATCTCTGTTCTCCAAAGAAGAAAAGGAAAGAGAAGAAGGTATGTTTTTTCTATAATTATCAGTAAGAGCAAAGATCCCTTTGGAAAATCAGTATGTACTATTAAGTACACAAATGGTGAATATCTGTATCTATATCTATCATCTGTCTATAATGTAATTATCACTATTTTCATAAAAGAAAATATTAGAAACTATTCTGTAAAAATGGGAAAACAGTAGCTATGACAACAAAAACTCAATGGCTCATCTTCAGAAGAAAGGAAAAATATTTATCATTTTGTGAAATGTAAGCATCTCTCCAATGGGCTTCTACTGTCTTCATCTGACAAAACCTAACACTGTTCACACACACACACACACACACACACACACACACACACACACAAAAGATCTCTAGTCCTAGGACACAATGTCTCCTCCCTCTGCCCTCCATGTCCTCCCCCCAGAATGTTCTGAGTTAGATTTACCGCCATCACTTTGACCTCTGCCTTTAAAGATTTCTTCAGGCTATCCTGACTCTGGTGGGTAGGTTGAGGTTTGCTTGCTTGGGGAAAAATGATTCCATTTGATGTAATCACCGTAACATCTTCATTGGTCATTATTTGTGATATCATGATGGGGCTTTGCACAGCTGGGAAAGAAAATAAACTCAGCTGTTTAAAAGAACTTTGTTCCCAGCTTACGACTCTCAAATCTGTAGATGAGTATTTGTACCAGAATGCAGTTTTGACCTGCTCTTTAAGGGAGACACTGGTAATACAGAGAAGTGAAAAACCACAAAAACCTTGGAATCAAGAGGACATTTTCCATAATATTTGACACAGTCTTCTGATTTTAGTTAATAAACGGATTACAAGAAGGAACAGCTTGACTCCTGAGAGGGTCAGGGGGTTCATAGACAAATGTAGCCATCTCCCTCTGCCAATGTGCCCTTGTCCAAGTGCATTGCTTTTCATTTGATGAATTTCACCCTCAAATTTCTCTTCCGGTCCTTCAGTCTTTTCCAATTCATGTTATATACTATACAAACCACATAACTTCATTGATTTTTTTGTCGACTAGTATTATTTTAGTATTAATGCTACATATTTCATCATGTTTTTTTTTCTTTTTTTTCTTTTGGTCTTTTTGAGACAGGGTCTCCCTGTAGCCCCAGCTGTCCTGGAGCTCACTATGCAGACCAGGCTGGCCCTGCTCATCATGTTTTAATAGACATTATCTGTCAGAGATTTTGGTTCTCATAACAATTCTTTGTTAGACAATGAGCAAAATTATAACCATTAAAGAAATAATACCTACTTTGTAAAATGACATAGAATCAATGCTAACTAAATATGAAAGTTTTCATTATTAGTCAGCCACCCAAACAAGATTAGGTCCTGGACCTAATGGATGGGTGGATCAGCTATCCATCCCTAAGTCTGGCACTGTTGCAGAATTTTCCAGATAATTATCCTTTTATTTTCCCACCTGCCAATGGCAGCCTGTGTCTGAGTTTATTCAGCCTAGGAGAGCAGGTACATGCAGTGATACGAGAAGTCGTGGTGTCAGAACCCAAGGTCAAGGCCAGGACCATCCTCTTGTCAATCTAAGGACGGAGCTGCCTGTGAAATTAGTTGCTGAAAAGAAAAACTTTTCCAGCATTGCTTACCTGAGTCTGTGGCCCTTCCTGTTAGTAACAGCTGAGCTGTCAGGAACCCCGGAGAGCTTTTAACTCTAGTTTTTTGGATTCCAGTCCTCGGTTCCTTTGCGGTCTCCTAACAGTCACCAACCCCTTCTTACTTCAGTGTTTACTGCTGCACAGGATGTGAAACTTACAGATTGTAGATGGGTGAAATGTGTTGTACTTCCTTCTTCATAAAATCCTAGTACTCAAATAACTCCCTAGTGGAAACAACAGTGCTGGGACAGTGCGGGTCCTGAGCCCCAGTGTCTGACAGCTCCGTGCAAACACAAGTCTATGTTCTCAAATCTCATTTTCTATGTGTTAAATGGAGAACAGCACTGACCCTGCATTGTTATAAAGATAGAAGAAAATGTTTTTAAAGGCTTGTCTTATTTCTAAAGAGCATTTACTAAAATGTCACATGACTAATAATATTGCTAGGAATAGCAATATTGATAAATAAAATGTTTCATAATCTATAATAAGCTAAATAATAAGAGTAATCACTATCTTATGACTTATAAGGAGTGTTCAATAACCTATAAATAATAATATTTTTAAATGAGCATAGAAAAATATTTTTGTTACTCTGTTACATATATACATTTATTTTTTCTTTTAACGATTCCTCAGCCCGTGGACAGGCTGCAAGCAGCCTTTGTTTCTTAACTTTTTGAAAAAATTTTATTATTGTTTTTATTTTATGTGTATGTGTGTATTGCCTGCATGTAGGTAAGTGTACCCATGTCATGCAATGCCCACGGAGGTCAGAAGAGGCTGTCAGATCCCCTGGGACTGGAGTTATGGACAGTTGTTAGCTGCCATGTTGGGTGCTGGGATTCTAACCTGGGTCTTCTGCAAAAACAGTCAGTGTTCTTAAGCACTGAGCCATCTCTCCAGCCCCTGCAAGCAGCCTTTTTTTTTTTTTTTTTTTTTTTGTCTTTTTGAGACAGGGTCTCCTTGTAGCCCCAGCTTTCCTGGAACTCACTATGTAGGCTGGGTTGGCCACAAACTCACAAATATCCGCCTGCCTCTGCCTCCCAAGTGCTGGGATTAAAGGCGTGCACCACCAAGGCAGCCTTTTAATAATCCTTGACTTACCGTTGTCTACTGTAGAATCTTCTTCGTTTATTTCATATAAGCTTAGACCTGTAGATTAATAGACCTTGCCCCCAGCAGTGGAGGTACACTGAGAAAAGGCTAGATGCCTCAAGGAAACTAGTGAGTCAGGAGGAGGAACAAGTGGGGAAGGAGCAACACCACCTGAATAGTTACAGGAAGGATTTAGGAAGACAAGGGTGGACCCTGTTTGGAAACCAACTTTGATGTAACTGTACAGGGGAACCAGACCCAGTTGCTGTAACTACATAGCCATACTCTGGAAATTTCCTCCTTTCCTAATAACCTGCCAGAGAGAACCTATGAGGCCAACATGAGCTGTCTCTGTCATGTAAGTCTGTGGTGGGCTCTGCATGTCTCACATGAACTCGTCTGCTAAAAAGAGAAGTTAAAAACCTAGCGTGGTGGCTTTAATCCTAGGACTCTGGAGGCAGAAGCAAGCAGATCTCTGTGAGATCAAGGCCAGCCTAGTCTCCAGGAAGTTGGTACTACAGGGAGACCCTGTCTCAAAAAGACCAAATGAGAGAGAGAGAGAGAGAGAGAGAGAGAGAGAGAGAGAGAGAGAGAGAGAGAGACGAGCTGGGTTTACATGGGGAGACTTTGTCGGAGAGGGGAGAGAGAGAGAGAGAGAGAGAGAGAGAGAGAGAGAGAGAGAGAGATAACAAAAACAAACAAACATGGAGTTAAAACATGTCATTTTGAAGGTTGGCTTTGTCTTGGGCCAGATTAGCTCAGATTAGACATTTCCCATAATATTTGACACAGTTCTGGTTTTAAGTAATAAATGAATTACAAGAAGGGAAAGCATGACTCCTGAAAGGCCCAAGTATTCATGGACAAATGTAGCCATCTCCCTTCAAATGCTCTAAACAAAAAGCTCCATCCTCTAGTCTCAGTTTCGTTCCATCCAACCTTTACATTCTTAGTTGTTTCCTGAATCTGAGGTCATCACCCTAACCAAAAGGCAAAAGACAAATATAATAATAACACAACATTGATTAGTCCTCCAAAATTTCTCATAAGAAAGTTCTAACATAGAAAACTCCTTGTTATAGGGGACTGTCTAGTGTACTACAGGATGTTTAATAGAGTCCCTGATACTTGTTCAGTCTTCATCCGAGTTGTGAGAAGAAGAAGTATTAGCAAGTATTACCAAATGTCTACCAGTGGAGGAAAAAAAAAATGCTCATTGGTCTAGGGGCAGGACTATTTTCTCACAAAAGGATGACTTCTACTTAACTGTAGGTATGGGAAAAAAATCACCATTATTTTTTATTTTTTATTTTAAAGTTCTTTATTGTTTTTTTTCATTTCTTTTACGGAAAATGGCAGTATTCTAAATACATTTCAAATTGAGTTTAGAGTTATTTTTCAGGAATCTGATATAATTTATAAATATGAAATAGCATAAAATGGTGCCTGGGATTCTCTGTATTACTTGTGTGCAGGTGACAAATGAATCATTAAGACCCTAAAATAAAAATTAAATTTTAAAGTAGCACATAAACAACAGAAGAAAGTGATAAATTTTTCATGTACAAAAGACAAGAAGGATTGAGCCAATCTGTATTCTTGGTAGTCTAATGCATTTATTGGCTAAGGGCATTTTTTTGTTCTCATTTTTTATTAGTTCTTTGAGAATTTTAGACAATGTATTTTGATCATAACTCTACCGCAAATCCTACAAGATCCACAGCCCCCTTCGTACACACATAACTTGTCCTCTTTTTGATTTTCTTTTAAATCCATTGAGTCCAGTTCATGTTGACCATATACTTTTGGATGTGTGCTCATTCACTGGAGCATGATAAACTGATCAGAGGGCAAACCCTTAAAAAAACTGACACCCACCCCCCTTCTCAGAAGCTATTAATTGCAATAGCTCCTCAGCTAACACGGAACACTATGCCTAACTGCTCTGTCCATGCTTGGATTTTGTCCGGCTTGAGCTTACATAAGTCTTGTGTGTGCTGTCGCAGCTGCTGTGATAGACATGTAACCACCCTGCCCTCTGGGAAACACCATTTTCCTATATTCATCCACCACCTCCGGCTCTTACAGTCTTTTTGTCCCCTCTTTTGAAATGATCCCTAAGCCTTTGTAGGAGGGGGTGTGATAGAGCTCTCCTATTTATGGCTGAGAGCTCTGTAGTCTGTTGTTCTCTGCACCCTCCATCAGTTGTGGGTCTCTGTGTTAGTAGCCATCTACTGCAAAAAGAAGCATCTCTAGTGAAGTTTGGGAGGTGAATATAGCAATCTACAAGTACAGCAGTAAGTCATTATGGGTCAGTTTAATGCTGTGTTCATTTAGCAGAATAGTAGTGATAGACCCTTCCCTGGGGCCTTTGATCTGTCTATCCATAGGTTCTTGTTTCTTATAATGGTGTCAGGTATCGGCTCCATTTTGTGGAGCAGGCCTTAAAGCCAAACAGAAGGTGGTTGGTTACTCCTGTGACATTCATGTCATGACTGCTAAGAATCTACCACACCACCCAGCTAGCTATACCACTCCTGAGCCAAAGGATTCTATATCTTACTACAGAGATACCTGTTCATCCATGTCCATTGTTGCTCTATTCAGTTTCCGGGAAATGGAAACAACCTAGATGTCCATCAGCTGATGAATGGATAATCAAAATGTGGTACAGTTACACAATGGAATATTATTCAGCTGTTAATAAACATGAATTATGAAATTTGCAGGTAAATAGATAAGTTGGAAACAATCATTGTGAGTGGAATTACCCAGACCCAGAAAGACAGGGCCACATGTTTTCTCTCATTTGTAGGTATTATCTGAATGTATAGATATATGCATTTCAATTGGACTATCCATAGAGGTGAGAAAATTAATAAAGGCTGGGGGGTCAAGAGAGAGGAGATAGAATGCAGGTGGTATAAATGGGAATGATGAAACAGGAAGGGTTAAATGGGGTGGGGAATGGGAGGACAGAGGAGTGGAAAGACTACAAAGAGGGAAACAAACTAAAACCTTTAGAAAAAGTCACGTAGAAACCTACTATTAAATGCCCTAAAATATATCATGTATACAAAGAATTTAACATGAAGTTAAATTATAAATTATGATGGGGCAACAGTGCCCCTACTAGTTGTCAGAGGCTAACAAATAAAAAGCCGAGTGCCAAGAATGGTTTACGCCTTTGGGAGTTATTGGTCAGTGAGGTCCTATTGATCCCCAGACACTACAGGCTACTGCGAATGCTCTTGGTTACCCTCCAACACTTGACAGGAAGACTCTACTGCTGAAGACACCACATGCTTGGCTTGAGCCACAGAACACGGAGAAACCAAGCTGTACAGATTTGGAAGCTTCACCCCTACTGAATAGTTTTCATGGTGCTAGAAGGTTATATGAATGCTACCTAGGAGAAAAACAATCATCCACTTTATCCAGCTGTGTACCCTGAAAGCTACAAAAATGACGTGCCTGGAGAGACATGCCCACTGGTGCACCAGTGGCATGAATGTCCTGGACACATTTCTCTTTCTAAGTCGAAACGATTTCTTGATTTTTGTCGTTTTAATTGTGTCTATAGTACATATAATTCAACATGTGGAGTGTATAGTCGGTGCTAATTGAAGTCTTATTGTTTGTTGTGTAGATAGTTCCTCTGAATTGAAACATTCTCTCCTTGAAGGTGTAAGGAGAGTTGAAGCTCAGTGTGGGGAAATGGGCTGGTAAATACTTCCATTATTCAGGCTAACCTAAAACCTGCCATAAAGCACAACATCAAATGACAAAACAGAGGACAACGTGCCGCACCAACGAAGAGGAGACACATAGCCAAATGGACCAATGAGGATCGGGCGGGGGCGGGGGGGGGTTATAAAAGAAAGCCCTAAGGACAAAATAAACAGGCTTCCTGGCGTCTTGCTGATGACTAGTATCTCCCGAGATCTGTGTGGTTGATCTCGCGCCTACTCCCCCCCCCACCCCAGACAGAGGTCTAGAGCCACAACAGACAGCAACAGTTCAGGAAAATAAGGAGACTTACAAGATGGGGAGTTCATGAAACTTATGAGACTCGGGAAGCTCAAAATGTACAATAGTCACAAGGCCCTCCCTCAATGTTATAAAAGCCATATACACTTGCTAGGAGAAAGCAGACTCCTGTTGAGCTCCCTCCATGTTGGTCAGGCAACTCCTGGGAGGCAGCCTTTGTGGGTTGTCACTCATGCTGCAGTGGGCTTTCTCATGATGCAGCTGCCTTTGAGTCGCCCATACTCCTGCAAGTAACCCCAATAAACTCATTAGTTCACTAAGATAGACCTGGGTGGAATCATTTCTTTGTTCTGTTGTGAGTGCTCTATCTATGATGAGTAAACATTTGTTCACACCTTCCTAGGAAAGTCACACCATGCTGCTGTTTAACGGATCTATGCCCATTGAGCAGTAACTCCACATTTCCTCCCTACCCACAGCTTCTGACAATTGATTCTATTTTGTCTTTCATGTAAGATCTGGGACTACTTGTGATGCTTTTTGTGATTGGAATATTTTCTTGTGTGTTGTGTGTGTGAATGTGCACGTGTGCCTGGCTCCTTTCACTTAGCACAGGGTCCTCAAGCTTCATTCATGTTGTAGCATATGACAAGAATGTTTTCTTTGTGAGACTATTACTTTACTGTTTTATGTATATACTCATCTTTCAGAAGACATTTGGATTACTTCCATCTCTTCCCTATTGTGAATAATGCTACAAAGAACACAAACCACAAATATCTTTCTAACATCACCTAAATCATAAACCAAACCATAGATCTCTGTGCTGGATAGTTTTAGTTGTCAACTTGACACACCTGGGTAGAGGGAGCCTCAATTGGAGAATTGCCTACATTGGACTGGACTCTGGCCATGTCTGTGGGATATTTTCTTGATTTTTGAGTGATGTGGGATGACCCAGCCCACTGTGGCGGTGCCAGCCCTGGGCAGGTTGCTCCGAATTGTATAAGAAAGCAGGCTGAGCATGGGCCAGGGCACATGAGGCCAACTTGCAGAGCTAGGTTACCTCCGGTAGGCCTTTGAATGTTATACCATCTCCCAGTTTTCTCTTGAGCTTTCTGCTTCCTGATCCAGCCACCATGTGAACTCTGCCATAAGTGACTGCCTCCACAGAGCTGTTCTGCCATCCTTCCCTACAGCAATGGACCAGATCTATTGAATTTGAAATTGTTAGCCCAAATAAATCCTTCCTTCCTTGATTTGCTTCTTTTGTGAATTTTGATCCCAGTGATGAGAAAAGTAAAAAATACACTCATATAGCCCCATAGCCACATATTAATAGTATGTTCCAATGTTTATCACTATATTATCTAATATAAAATTCCTACCAAAATGCTCACCATTCTCTGCAAGTTGTATATATTTATATGCAACTAAATTATACATAATTTGTTTAAAAAATCATATATCTTATATGTATTCATATATGTAAATAAATGTGATTGATTAATATATCTGGCTACCTACTTATTCTCATTTTAAAATATTTTGTTTATCATTTTATTTTATGTGTATGAGTGTATTGCCTGCATTTGTGTAAGTGCACCCATGTCGTGCAATGCCCACGGAGGTCAGAGGAGGGCATTGGATCCCCTGCAACGGGAGTTTTGGGCCGTTGTTAACCACCATGTGGATGCTGGGAATCAAACTCAGGTCCTCTGTAAGAGCAGCCAGTGATCTTAACTGCCGAGCCATCTCTCCAGCCCCATTATTCTCTTAACACTTCTATCTATCATCTATACTCTGAGATCCATTTTCACTTTTTTGTTTGATTTTATAACCTCATTATATTTTGTTTGAAGTTGTGGTCTCAATCAACTGTTTTGTAATAGGTTGCTTGCCCTGGAAATTTCTGCCCAAATTGAGATATTGAAATCCCAACTTGTAGTGTCCCAGGACCTTTGGGAGATATTTAGGGCATGAGAGTGGACCACTCATGAATGGTATCAGGGCCCAGACTCCAGAAAGTTCCCTCACTCCTCTCTGCTAAATAGATTAAAAGACAGTAGCCACCCATGGATTCAAAGTGAACTCTCACCTGACACAAGGATGTCCCAGTCTCCAAAATTGTGAAGAATAACTGTGTTAAGACACCCATTCTGTGGTAATTCTGTTTTATCCATCCACAGTAAAAAAAAAAAAAAAAGTGTTGTCTACTATCATTATTATAAATACTTACTTTCATATTTCCCAACAAGTTTCCAATGACTAGTTTTAGCATCCTTAAACTTTGTTAAGGTTCTCTAACTCCATCTACTTTTGTTAAATGTCTGTGTTATCTGTCACGTTAAAAGTAAAGTACAGCTTATGATTTCTTCCAACAGTTTCAGTGTTTCAGGTTTCACACTGAGGCCTTCAATCCATTTGGAGCTGACTTTTGTGAGTGTGATAGACATGGATCTAATTTCATGCATCTACAGGTAGAGATTCAGTTTCCCCAGAGCCTTTTGTTGAAGATACTGTCTTTCCTCCGATGTGTTTTCTTGGCATCTTTGTCAAATGTCAGGTGGCTGTGATTGTATGTACTCATGTTTGGTCCTCTATTTTGTTCCATTGATCTACATCTCTGTCTTTGTGCCAACGTCATGTTGTTTTTGCTACTATAGCTCTGTCATTTGAAATCTGGAAATCTGACAGGATAAATCCCATTGCTCTTTTTGCTTAGAATTACTTTGGCTATCCAGGGTCTTTTGTGGTTCCATGTGAATCTTATTAATGTATTCAAGGAGTGAGCAAGGAGCTTGTCAAAAGCATAAAACTGCTGTTATTTCTGTACTTATTATCTCAAATTAATATTTCAACAGATATGTCAAGATGATTCTCAGAAATAAAGCATTATAGAGCATAACAAATAACATACGTTTATATGAGACATTAATAGAGCACAATTTACCTGAGAATTGTAACAAGAAGAAAAAATAACTGATCTGATGGATTTTTTTTCTTACTGTAATTGTTAAATGCCTACACAGGCCAGAGTCACAGACTTGCTTCTAGATGCTATTTTTTCCCACTCATGAAAAGTCTGAACATTTTGCTTAGCTCTCAGTTTCCCGCAGTGTCTCTCTGTTCTTCTGGTCTCATTTCCCCATTCTTCTCAGAATAGGAGGAACTTCTCGCTTATGGATGAGACATTCTGTAAGTTTCATAAAACAGCTTATGCTGACTTCTAATCCTTCCTTCTCCAAATATGTTCAATGCTGGAGCAGGTGGTCAGATAATCCAGCAGCATTTCCTGTTGCCAATAGTAATTTATTCACAAGACATCAAGCACAAAACTAAAATTATTGCAAATTGTTGTATTTTTTTCTTCTTCACTTCAAACTTTTAGGACTTATTGACTTCTTTCCTTAAGATGGCATGTACAAAGTGGGAGGGGTGTACACAGGAGCAGTAGAGGAAATAAGTGGAGGAAAGGGAAAGGAGTTTTTCCTGTTGATTTTGAGGTTTCATTTCACAGAACTGCAAAGAGTTTATGTCATTCTATAATTCTGGCTCCCTCTCATCCTGGCAGTGTGCTTGGGAGAAAACACAATTCTAAGCTTTTCTCTCAAGAGGACAAGATGCATGGACCATGGGGTTTTGATGGAGGTCTGTCTTGTATCTCATATGACACAGAAAGATGACAAATTGCACAGTGTGGATGTCATGATGGAGACTTCCAAGAACAAAGTGAGCCTGACTGTTTCCGCACTGAGGAACCACACTACTACAACAATCAGGAGAAAGAGATGATCAGCTTGAGGGAACAAGCATCAAACTGGTTTGGCTGGGAAATTACACATCCAAGTCCAGAGAAGATACATCCCAGAAATGTGAGGAATCTCAGAATCTCTAGCTATGCTGTTCACTTAACATCTTCCTCTGTCTTGAAAGGGAAAAAATATGTTTCCTAACAGCCAAACCTTAACCAAAAAAAAAAATCAGAAGGCACAAAATACATTTTCAGAAAAGAACCCTAAAGAAATAGAGATCTGGTGGTCAGGGATGCCTGCTGGGTGAGCATGAGTGTGCAAGTATGAATCCTTGGTATCTACAAAAAAGCTTGGTGTGGCCATGTGTGCTTGTAACCACATATGACAAGGGGATCATTGGGTAGTCTGGCTGACAGCCTAGTTCTAGGCTCAGTGAGAGATCCGTTCCCAAAGGAATAAGGGAGAGAGTGATAGAACATGATGACCCAAGTCCTCCTCTGTCCTCTGCATGTACAAATGGGCACATACACGTGTATGTACACCACACGCATTCATACACAAAGAGAAAAGAAGTAGATTGTTTTAGTATGTTATGTTTTTGCATTGCTGTGAAAAAACACTGACCAATACCAACTTGGGGAGGAAAAAATTTATTTAGTTCACATCTCCCAGGTCACAATTCATCACTGAGAGATTCCAAGGTAGGAACTCAGGGCAAGAACCTGGAGGCAGGAGCCAAAGCACGGGCCATGGAAGAACACTGATTACTGTCTTAGGTCCCTGGCCCATTTACTAGAGCAACATTTACTAGAGCAGTCGCTCCAACGGGGAACCCAGTGTTCAAGGGGGCAGATAAGATTTAATCCACCGCAACAGGAAAGTGTTCTTGGGTTACATATGCACTAAGTATACATAGGTACACTATGTATATATACACATGCTATATGCTAGCTATATATACATATACATATATAATTCACACACATATATGCATATCCTGCTTATGTGTGTTTGTATATGCATTATGATTTCAATCACTTTCATTTTTTGTGTTTCACTGTATTTTTAAAGTCTAATGTGACGTTATGAGACACACATAGAAAATAAAATGGTTACTACGATCAAGCTAATTAAAATACCTGTCACCTGAAATATTTAGCTTTTTCTGAGTTTACGTGTCTGTGTATGATCATGAACAGCTAAAATCTACTTACTCAGCAAAGTCCCCAAATCCGTGCAAAGACATGATATCTGAGGACATTTATCTCTTTGTGGTATTTGCATAGAATTTACATGCATTGATCACCTTTCCTCATTTCCTACACTGTTAGATTCTATTTCAGAAAGATCGTGTCTGTGCCTGTTTCTTGAAGTGTTTTTACCTAGTATTTTAGGCTTTATATGAAGGTCTTCATTCTATTTTTGATCGGTTTTTGGTGAAGGATAAGAGATGTGGATCTAAGCTCATTTTTCTGCAGGTGGATAGCATTTTCCCAGTATCATTTGTTTAAAAGGTTGGACTTTTGCCCATTGTATGCTTTTGGCACCTTTGTCCAAAATTAGAAGGCTCTAGCTGTGTTTGTTTCTGAGGGCTCTACTTTTAACATTGGTCTACCTGCATGTTTCTGCATTACTTCCATGCTATCTCTGTCACTGTGGCTTAATGTGACTATACTACATGGTGTCAGTTGAGTCTTTTCAAGTATCTGAACAGGAAAATTATAGACTCTGACCTGGGAAAACAAATTAGAAGCAGAGAAAATACATTTTGGAGGGAGGGAGGGAGAGAGAGAGGAAGAGAGAGAGAGAGAGAGAGAGAGAGAGAGAGAGAGAGAGAGAACCAAAGATTTCTATAATATAAGCTCCCATATAGGCCCAACCAGACACATGGAGCACGCTAGGCTCTGACTTGTATTGTGTAGGTCTCTGAGAGAAACACTCACTATTCGATTAAGAAGTCACAGGAGCATGTCAATCTGATTAGGCCAATTGCAAAACACTAGTAAAGAATCGCTCTTAGAACTTGCCAAGAGAGCTTGAATTCTAAATTTATATTTTAAGTTTCAGTATTATTATCTCAAACAAGACAATAAAATAATCTGGACAATCTATCATAAGTTTGGAAGACAGAGCTTTGTCCATACATGTATAAATCACTTGACTTCAAAGTATATTTATTCAACAAACACCTCAATGTTGAATATCTACCACACAGTGGGCCCTACAAGGAATATAGACTGAGTATCATCAGTATACTAGTATTAGACTGAGTTATCCGTGGCCTCATAGAGCTGGCATTTTATTTGTTTTCTAGGCTTATTCTTCAAAAGGCAATTTTGACACTTTCAAAACAAAAAGTTACGTAGTCCCTAAACTTCAGTTTCTTTCCTTCTGAATGACCTTTTCACTATAAATTTCACCCCCACTGATCCATAAACTTGAGAAATATAGTATGTATTTAATTCCGCAGTTTTCAGTTACGTATTACCCAGAGATGCAGTACAGTAATACCAAGGAGACACCAAACCTAAAAGAATGCATACTGTATGGTTCTATTTATCAAAATATCGAAACCAGGGGCTGGAGGGATGTCTCAGCAGTTAAGAGCACTGGCTGCTCTTGCAGGGGATCTGGCTTCCATTCCCAGCACCCACAATTGAGGTCTGTCCTCAACTCCAGTTCTAGAGGATCTGATGCCCTTTTCTGGCCTCTGCAGGCGCCAGGCACACTTACATTCGGTCAAAACATTCATACAAATAAAATAAAAATGGATAAAATAAAAAAATACCAAAACCAGTGCAAACTAGTCACAAATATTTTATGTTGAGACACAAATTATCCTTGGGGGTTAGTGGCTAAGAAGGGGAAGAAAGGCTGTGACCTATGATGGGAAGATTCAGCCAGAGGCATTCAAATGCAGAAGTGAAAAAGCTTCATTTTATGTAAGAGCCAAGAGAGGCCACTTGAGAGTCAGGAAGTTGATTTCTGCAGATTTCCCATCCCATCACTGTGTCATACGTTTCTGCCCCTCCTGTAGCTAGCTGTGTGGCCCTCTGTCCTTATCATCACACGTGAGGGGAGGGGAGACTGTGTGACCTTAGCTCCTTTTCATGCTTCCCCACACATCATAGATATCTGAATATCTTATCTTAAATCTCTACCTGGGATGTGCATTCTACTACATAAGGAAACCAAGTTAGCTTGTGGGTAGGGTCTCTTCTCTAGGTCATGGAATGTACCCAACCTGTTTTGGACAGAAGGGGGCTGAGGTGAGAAAGCATCAAAGTGGTTTTTATACCTTTCAGAAACTTGATTGCCACAACCACAGTATAACTGCCAAGAGTGTTCTTTCTCCAAACCTGTGCCTTCCGTCTTAAACTCCTCTGCCTTGTCCCATCTTCGGGGTGTTGCCTGCCTTTTGGTTTTTGACCAAGAGAATAGAGGTATGTTTGTGTTGACTGTGAGAAAATTAACTGAATTGTACACCAAAGACTTACGCACTTTACATGCTCTTCCAAATACAATAACACTAAGTCCCCATATCAGGCTCTGCTTTTAGAGAACACAGGATATCCAATTAAAACAACAACCAAGCTTAATAAAAAGGTTTCCCTCATATCTCTGCAAAGAGATATCTGAGGACATTTATCTCCTTGTAGTACTTGCACAGAATTTTCAATGCATTGATCACATTTCCTTACTGTGAACACAGGGATAAACACCTTATTCTACCATGCAACTTTTTATTCTTAGTTCAAAAAGAAAGAATCTTTCTCTTCCAGCTGAAGAAGCAGCAGACAACCTGAAACCCTGCACCTCTTACAACCCTGCATCTCTTGCAGCCCTGTACCTCTTACAACCCTGCACCTCTTGCAACCCTGCACCTCTTACAACCCTGCACCTCTTACAACCCTGCACCTCTTGCAACCCTGCACCTCTTGGATCCAGAGTCACCACATTCTGCTCAACCCATTTGTTGATGAGCATGAGTTTCTGTTAATGGATTTTAGGATACAGAATCCTTTAAGTTTTTAGTGTTCAAAGGAAACAAGAGCTTGAATCCCATCCCATACTTGTTAACTCTCTTGCATACAGTTCTACTTAATTTTAAGCCAGTTAGAACACGACTACATTTAGAGGTTACCTAAACCTCACCCTTCCAAATCCTAAATTAAGCCTACATCTTTCACTTTGAGATTAGACACCTTGAGGTCTTCCATGATGGTGTGGGGCAATATCTATCTATGCTACCATTTATCTATGTATCCATTTATCACATTTTATATTATTGAGTCTATCATCTTTCCATCATATTTTATACTGTTAAATCTATCCATCCATCCATTTAATTTTGTTTTTGAATGCATGCATGTGTGTATATGTATATATATATAATCTATTACATTTTATGCTATTGAATCTATCCACTCAACTATTGAATTTTATGCTGTTGCATCTATCATCTATCTACCCATCTATGCATAATTTATCTATCATCTATTTTCTATCATCTATTATTTATCATCTATCATATCTCTATCATCTCTCATCTATCTACTATCTATCATCTATCTATCATCTATCTGTCATCTATCTATCATATATCTTGGTAGCACTTATACATGTGAATCTATCCATCCATCCATCCATCTTTCAAATTCTATGTTGTCGAATCTCTCTATTATTTATCTATATTGATAGTATTTTCTTTTGCTGAATCTCTCTCTCATCTATCTACCTATTTGTCAATCAGTCTACACATGTACAACGTACATGACACAAATATACATGCATAAATGCTGAGTTATTTGAAAGTGTGGCGATGAGAATAATTTAGCTGACAAAAAAATCCCAGGATTCACCATCCTCATGCTTAAAAAAAATTCTGAAAACAAAGACTAAAAAGTACATTTTGGTGTAAATAACTACAAGCTATATTTCGTGTTCAGGGAAAGGAAATATTAGACCAGAAAGCCACATTCCCTGGACTGAGATGCATCATGCCCTGTTTTTCAGAGAAGTGGTGTCTTGGTTAAGCCAAGCAGTCTTACTCCTAGGACTGTGCTAACTCAACATTGTACCTCTTAGGGTTTGGAGTCTTGGCTCAGAGGAGTCATGCCCCTGAGTATCAAAATGTGTGTGCTGCCCACTCCATCTTGAGAGGTGGAGAAAGCTTTAACTGAGTCAAGGAGTTGGTCCTCTTAAGGACCTGAGCTCATAAAATTTTTCATCTTATAGAAAGCTGGAGTTTTGGCTGAGTTGTACAACACTTCTCTGTGGACCAGACTTCCAGGGCTCCCTGCCTTGCTGGCACTAGAATAGCCTCTTAGATTGTGTGATACAGTGGTGTCCTGTCTCCCAAGTGTTTGGAACTGTCATAAAACCACCTCCTGCTTCCCTAGCCTTGCTCACATCTTTGTCTCACTCATCTCAAAACTTTGATGCAACAGCACAGCACTTGTCCTCTTAGAGCCTGGGCCACTGCCATGTCCAACAATACCAGGGTCAAGGGTCACCAATGAACGGTGTTTCAACCTCTGTAGCCCAATTTGGTGCTATGCCCTATTGGCTCCAGAATCTAAATTACAATTGCATCAATTTCCCTGTGGTCCATGCCTCTTCTTTGATAGTTGTACTGACATTTGATATTTTACCCAATGCTAGAGTTATAGCAACACTGTTCTCCTGACACCCAACCTTCTTATCTTTGCAGAGTTTTACACTCTGTGTGCAATCTGTATCCACCATGCCCTATAGAAAGAATGAAGCCCCAGTTCCAGGTTAAAACAGTCTAATGAGATTTTGACCTGGCTCCCTGGCTCCACAGTCACTCTAGCAATCAGTGCTTTGGATTCCAGCAATAATATGGCTGCCTGTGTCTGTTGTTCAATCTAAAACCAAGGATCCTTTGAACTAGTCTCACCATTGTGGAAAAAAAATCAACAGCAATAGTATCACAAAATATTTAATACTGAACACCCAGTTATCAGTGTCCCATAGTTGCTGTTAGTAACTCTCGCAGTTTAGACCACAGAGACTTCACTTATTGCTGACAGTATCACAGTTGAAGAAAACACAAAGAGCCTGCAACTCTGTATCAGCTGGAAACAAAGCCGCTACATTCTGCACAGCCCATCCGCAGGTGAATGTCCTTCTATATAGAAGCTTGGATGAGATAAGAACTTGATTAGATGTGCAGTTCTCCCTCCATGCCATCAGTCTCCTCCACTTGGATGTCTCTTGTTCATTCTGTAGGTCTCCTTTCAGTGCCCCAATCTCCATGAAGCTCCTGTCCATGCTAATGTCGGGGCCACTGACCCTCCTATGAGCTTTCAGGATGTTCGGCTTCACCTTGCAGAGAACTCATTATCCAAGATTTTAATGACCTGTTTATTTGTTGCTTGTCAGAATTTCTCAGGATCCTATGAGCTCCCTTGTGGCAGAGTTTGTGGGTCATTTTTCAGCATTTTGTCTGTGGCATGTAGAACATTGCTTAAGAGTCCTTCTTTCCGAGTATTGCTTTCTGTTTGCTACATATTATTTTGATAAATAATAGTAAATAAAATATCTGCTCTGTGCAGAATTTGGTGTATAAATATGTATATATACATATATATGTATATAGGTATGATGAGGGTTAAGTACCTACTCTAACAGACTTGGTCTGCTCCTGATATGGATTGTGGCCTGGAGTAGGTCTGAAATCATGTTTGTCAACATTCGTGAGACACCCAGATGGTAAATTGAAGCTGCTGATAAGGCTGTTTATCAATGGAAGACATTTTAGAGATTCTTAGCAGTGTGGAGATCATAAAGGAGCTTGGAGGAAATTGCTCCCAATGTGCTCTTTCTCTGATGAGATTAAAGCACCCCAGAGACAGTAAATAATCAGAAATTTATAGCTTAATAAAAGAGCTAGGACAGGGGCTGGAGAGATGGCTCAGTGGTTAAGAGCACTGGCTGCTCTTGCCTGACCAGGGTTTAATTCCCAGTACCCACATGGCAGGTAATAACCATCTGTAACACCAGTTCTGGGGGAATTTGCCGCCCTCTTTTGACCCCTGCTGTATTTATTACTAGTCTCATGCATGACACAGACATTGTAGCA
Source organism: Nannospalax galili (assembly GCF_000622305.1). Classification (NCBI taxonomy): domain Eukaryota; kingdom Metazoa; phylum Chordata; class Mammalia; order Rodentia; family Spalacidae; genus Nannospalax; species Nannospalax galili. The sequence continues at coordinate 59,695 of NW_008337307.1, read as the reverse complement.
AAACTGTCAGATCTCCCCCAAAATGTAAGAACTGTCCCTCTATAAATATTCTTTGCAATTTTTGTTTACTTGATGCTTGAAGAATGAGATATTGAGGCCTGACTAATCAACTAAAAGCAAGAGAAGCTAAGGTTAGGCTTTCACTCAATTACAGTAAGATCAAACTTATATTTCCCAAGTTCTTGGGCTGAAGGTACTTCTGAAAGACAAGGCAGAAGCATCTTTGCAAAAGGTGAATATACTAAGGTGTGCATTGGCGTGAACACAAACCATCACTTGAGTCACCTTCACAGAACTTTCCCCTTTGATATCATGGGAGGGAAGTAACAGTCTGAGTAAATCTGCTTAAATCCTTCCTAACTATCGTAATATATGGACTGTGAGGAGATGCATCTTCAGGAAGGGAGACACTGCGCAAATTAGCTCAAGGAGTACAGAGGATCCAACTGCTGATTTAAAAAAAATGAAGCCCAAAATATTTGTGGCCACATAAATAAAAATACGAAGGTTCTAAATAAGGCTAAGAAAACAGAAATACATGAGCTTCCCTTACCAAGAAAGTCTAATTGCCTTTATAGCTTATGTGAGCTACATGACTGACTCTAACAGAGGTGAGGACTTTAGTCCAGAATTTTCCCTTAAGCAGGAATTTGGCATTGATTGCTTACATCTCTGCTGCCAGGATCTCATCCTTAACTGCATTTTATTTCAGCAATGTTTCTGTTGCCATGACAACCAGGCAAGGAACAGAAACAGGCCAGGTTGGGGGCCTTCCCTGGTGCAGAGCTTCTAGAGAAGCCTGATGGTGTACACTCACATCCATGGCAAGGACTCAGGAGTGTGGGTTTTTTTGTTTTGTTTTGTTTTTTGTTTTTTAATCTTCATTGCACTCAATTTTAATAGGATTGCTACTATGTATTATTATTTTTTGAAAGATTTGACATCATTTTTAAAATTTGGTACCATTCCTCTGTTCTTTCTGGGTAAGGAGGAAAGGTATATACCAACTTCAGTACTTCTTTTCAGCCATATGATTGATTCAAAATACCTAGCTGAGTTACCAGTAAGTTTTAATGTGTAATTAAAATTTGTTTTTATAATATTTTATTATTTCTATTTTATGTGTATGAGTATATTGCCTGCAGGTAGGTAGGTGCACCCGTGTCGTGGAATGTCCACAGAGGACAGAAGAGGCCATTGGATCCCCAGGAACTGGATTTATGGACAGTTGTTAGCTGCCATGTGGGTGCTGGGATTCGAACCCAGGTCTTCTGCAAGAACAACCAGTGTTCTTAACCGATGAGCCATTTCTCCAGCCCCTTAAAACTTGTTTTAAGTAAGTAACTGTTTAAAGCTTTTAACAAATTTTTCCTCTTATGACTAGTTTAGGATTTCAGAATCCTTGTCTATTGCAGCAGACACAAGACCTATAAAGGATGGGTGTGTATTTTATTTTAGTTTTGGTAACAAATGGGGAAGGGTTTGATCAAATATGCAATCTATCAAGGTATAAAGGAGTTTGCTCTCTTATTTTCAAAAAGTCAAGAATATGAGTCCTATTTAGAAGAATCTGGCTTTCAAAAATTGTAGATGAGCAACTGATTCAAAATAGAGCTCATCAGGTCTGACTGGGTATTGTACTAAGGTAGTTGCTGAAAGAATCTCAGTGCAGATGCTGAGAATTCTGGAGAAGAGATGTCAAACAGGGTTAGACAAACAATCCTGGGGAGTTCAGATCCACCCCATAACAATGACACCATGTATCAAAAGGACAAAGAAAAGTTTGACTGGTAAATTAAAATGGCTGCTACAACTATAGTCAAAATAATAGTTTTAAATAAAAGGCATTCACAGTAGGATGTCTGCCACAAGTCCTTAAGACAGCAAAAGTTCAGCAATTATTTCCTTGGCTAAAAGTTGCATTTGGAAAGGGTAAACATCAAACTCAGTAGCATGGTCCCTTTCCAAGGTGACCTTTCTAAATCTACGTCCTTAGCACCTTTAACTAGCTGTGACCATTAAAATATACCTCATGTTATAATGCCACCTAACCCTTCAGTTTCCTGATTAATTTACTTCTTATAATAAAGCTGTTTAACTGAACTGGGAGAATAGAAAATTCAGACAGAATCTATAGCACAGAGGGAAATGTGTAAAAGACTCGGGGCATTAGTGGCCAGCAGCACTTAAACAAAGATGAAGGTGAGCACTTGCAACAGAGTGTGGTAGGAGATGACAGACAAGACTCTCCAGATAACATGTTACAGACTTTGAAATTTCTGCTAGGAAGCCTGGTCCACAGAGCGGTGTCATACAACTCAGCCAAAACTCCAGCTTCCCATAAGATGAAAACTTTGTGAGCTCAGACCCTTGAGAGGACCAACTCCTTGATTCAGTTAAAGCTTTCTCCACCTCCCAAGATGTCATGGCACCACATTCATTTAGATACTCAGAGACATGACTCCTCTGAGCCAAGACTCCAACCCTACAATGTTAAATTAGCACAGTCCTGGGAGTAAGACTGCTTGGCTTAACCAAGACACCACTTCTCTGAGAAACAGGGCACAATGCATCTCAGTCCAGGAAGTGTGGCTTTCTGGTCTAATATTTCCTTTCCCTGAACACAAAATATAGCTTGTATTTTTTAGTCTTTGTTTTCAGACTCTTTTTTTTTTTAGGCATAGGGATGGTGAATACTGGGATTTTCTTGTCAGCTAAATTATTCTCATCGCCGCCACACTTTCAAATAACTCAGCATTTATGCATGTATATTTGTGTCATGTATGTTGTACATGTGTAGATTGATTGATAAATAGGTAGATAGATGAGAGAGAGATTCAGCAATAGAAAATACTATCAATATAGATAAATAATAGAGAGATTCGACAACATAGAATTTGAAAGACGGATGGATGGATAGATTCACGTGTTTAAGTGCTACCAAGATCGATAGATGGTTGATAGATGATAGATAGATAGATGATAGATAGATGATAGATAGATAGATAGATAGATAGATGATAGATGATAGATAGATAATAGATGATAAATAGATGATAGATGATAGACAGATGATAGATGAGAGATGATAGATGATAGATTATAAATAGATGATAAATAATAGATGATAGATAGAAGATAGATAGACGATAGATAAATTATGCATAGATGGGTAGATAGATCATAGATGCAATAGCATAAAATTCAATAGTTGAGTGGATAGGTTCAAAAGTATAAAATGTAATAG
>NW_008337307.1:49992-56225 GCF_000622305.1 Nannospalax galili | reverse complement strand
CAGTGGTGTAAGAGGTGCAGGGTTGTAAGAGGTGCAGGGTTGCAAGAGGTGCAGGGTTGTAACAGGTGCAGGATTGCAAGAGGTGCAGCATTGCAAGAGGTGCAGGGTTGTAAGAGGTGCAGGATTGCAAGAGGTGCAGGGTTGCAAGAGGTGCAGGGTTGTAAGAGGTGCAGGGTTGTAAGAGGTGCAGGGTTGTAAGAGGTGCAGGGTTGTAAGAGGTGCAGGGTTGTAAGAGGTGCAGGGTTGCAAGAGGTGCAGGGTTGTAACAGGTGCAGGATTGCAAGAGGTGCAGCATTGCAAGAGGTGCAGCATTGCAAGAGGTGCAGGGTTGTAAGAGGTGCAGGATTGCAAGAGGTGCAGGGTTGTAAGAGGTGCAGGGTTGTAAGAGGTGCAGGGTTGTAAGAGGTGCAGTGTTGCCAGAGGTGCAGGGTTGTAAGAGGTGCAGGGTTGTAAGAGGTGCAGGGCTGTAAGAGGTGCAGGGTTTCAGGTTCTCTGCTGCTTCTTCAGCTGGAAGAGAAAGATTCTTTCTTTTTAAACTAAGAATAAAAAGTTGCATGGTAGAATAAGGTGTTTATCCCTGTGTTCACAGTAAGGAAATGTGATCAATGCATTGAAAATTCTGTGCAAGTACTACAAGGAGATAAATGTCCTCAGATATCTCTTTGCAGAGATATGAGGGAAACCTTTTTATTAAGCTTGGTTGTTGTTTTAATTGGATATCCTGGGTTCTCTAAAAGCAGAGCCTGATATGGGGACTTAGTGTTATTGTATTTGGAAGAGCATGTAAAGTGCGTAAGTCTTTGGTGTACAATTCAGTTAATTTTCTCACAGTCAACACAAACATACCTCTATTCTCTTGGTCAAAAACCAAAAGGCAGGCAACACCCCGAAGATGGGACAAGGCAGAGGAGTTTAAGACGGAAGGCACAGGTTTGGAGAAAGAACACTCTTGGCAGTTATACTGTGGTTGTGGCAATCAAGTTTCTGAAAGGTATAAAAACCACTTCGATGCTTTCTCACCTCAGCCCCCTTCTGTCCAAAACAGGTTGGGTACATTCCATGACCTAGAGAAGAGACCCTACCCACAAGCTAACTTGGTTTCCTTATGTAGTAGAATGCACATCCCAGGTAGAGATTTAAGATAAGATATTCAGATATCTATGATGTGTGGGGAAGCATGAAAAGGAGCTAAGGTCACACAGTCTCCCCTCCCCTCACGTGTGATGATAAGGACAGAGGGCCACACAGCTAGCTACAGGAGGGGCAGAAAAGTATGACACAGTGATGGGATGGGAAATCTGTGGAAATCAACTTCCTGACTCTCAAGTGGCCTCTCTTGGCTCTTACATAAAATGAAGCTTTTTCACTTCTGCATTTGAATGCCTCTGGCTGAATCTTCCCATCATAGGTCACAGCCTTTCTTCCCCTTCTTAGCCACTAACCCCCAAGGATAATTTGTGTCTCAACATAAAATATTTGTGACTAGTTTGCACTGGTTTTGGTATTTTTTTATTTTATCCATTTTTATTTTATTTGTATGAATGTTTTGACCGAATGTAAGTGTGCCTGGCGCCTGCAGAGGCCAGAAAAGGGCATCAGATCCTCTAGAACTGGAGTTGAGGACAGACCTCAATTGTGGGTGCTGGGAATGGAAGCCAGATCCCCTGCAAGAGCAGCCAGTGCTCTTAACTGCTGAGACATCCCTCCAGCCCCTGGTTTTGATATTTTGATAAATAGAACCATACAGTATGCATTCTTTTAGGTTTGGTGTCTCCTTGGTATTACTGTACTGCATCTCTGGGTAATACATAACTGAAAACTGGGGAATTAAATACATATTATATTTCTCAAGTTTATGAATCAGTGGGGGTTAAATTTATTGTGAAATGATCATTCAAAAGGAAAGAAACAGAAGTTCAGGGACTATGTAACTTTTGGTTTTGAATGTGTAAAAATTGCCTTTTGAAGAATAAGTCAGGAAAACAAATGCCAGCTCCATGAGGCCATGGGTACTCAGTCAGTCTAATACCTACATTCCTAATAGGGCCTACTGTGTGGTAGACATTCAATACTCAAGTGTTTGTTGAACAAATATATGGGGCGCGCTGGGCGCCAGGAGTGGGGTGCGCGGGTATCTGCTCTTGCGCTGCTTCGCTGCGTCTTCCGTGGCTCTCTGCTGCTGAGGCTTTGCCCAGCCGAGTCCCGCCCTAATTTCACCCGTGCCCTTTCCTCAAGATGCAAAATCCACCGGCCACTGGATCACGTGGGAGAGTGTGAGGGCGGTTAAAGCTGGGATCCGTGAGTCGGTGACGGAAAGACAGCTCTTCCCGGGAAGGCTGGATCATAGGCAGTGAGACAAGATTCAGCTCAGTCAGACTCAGTGTTACAGCTCTTTATTCAATGGCTCTGTGTGGCTCCAAGCCTCAGTGTCCCAGAGTGATCCAGCTCCTTCAATTATTGAGGGGAATCAGGGAGCTTTATACCGTGGGGGTAGTGGTAAAAGCTTCAGCTGATAGGTACTTTGGCGGATGCCTCATTTGCGTGTGGAAATGGGCTCCCACCAGGCTGCCAAACTGCTTGAAAATCACACAGGAAAGCCTAATAGTTACAGAGCCAGAGGCTACATTCCTGTGGCTGCTACTTCACAAAGGAGTCAGGAAAAATGCCGGGAAGACACCCTGTTGTGAAAGGAGTCTCTGCATATGGCTCCGAGCTTGTGAGCTATCCGGACATGGAGAAACTTCTACTTTACATAATAAAGGTCCCCAACACAAATATACTTTGAAGTCTTAAAATAAAAATTTAGAATTCAAGCTCTCTTGGCAAGTGCTAAGATCATTTCTTTACTAGTGTTTTGCAATTGGCCTAATCAGATCATCATGCTTCTGTGACTTCTTAATCTAATAGTGAGTGTTTCTCTAGGGACCTACGCAGTGCAAGTCAGAGCCTAGCATTGTCCATGTGTCTGGTTGGACCTATAGGGGAGCTTATATTATGGAAGTCTTTGACATTCTCTCTCCTCTCTCTCTCTCTCTTCCTCCCTCCAAAATGTGTTTTCTCTGTTTCTAATTTGTTTTCCCAGGTCAGAGTCTATACTTTTCCTGTTCAGATACTTGAAAAGACTCAACCAACACCATATAGTATAGTCACATTAAGCCACAGTGACAGAGATAGCATGGAACTAATGCAGAAACATGCATTTAGACCAATGTTAAAAGTAGAGCAGTCAGAAATGAACACAGCTAGAGCCCTCTACTTTTGGACAAAGGTGCCAAAAGCATACAATGGGAAAAAGTCCAACCTTTTAAACAAATGAGCTTAGATCCACATCTTTCATCCTTCACCAAACCCCAATCAAAAATTGAATGAAGACCTTAATATGAAGCCTAAATTACTAAAACTGCTTGGTAAAAATACTTCAAGAAACAGGAACAGGCATGGTCTTTCTGAAATTGAATCTTACAGCATAGGAAAGAAAATCAAGAATCAACAAATGGGATTACGTGAAATTAAAAAGCTTCTACACAGAAAAGGAAACAATGACTTGAGTCAAGAAAAAGTTATAGAATGAGGGGAAATTCTTGCCAACTGTCCTTCAGACAGGGTGGTTAATATCAAGAATATATAAAAGATTGCCAAAATAAATGTTAAGGTTCAGATAGCCCTGCCCTCTCACCTACAGGATCCCAAGGATTTCTCACGCTCCTGAGAAAAGGGAACCTAGCTGATAAGCACCTTGGTCTTTGAAGTCAAGAGAAGCAGACTTTTCTCCACTGTTTGGCCAACACAGCAGGCTTCCCCTTTGATCTCTGAAGAGGACAGGTTTTAACAGTCCTGCTCTCCCCTTCCTCCCAACCCAACTTTAAAAAAAATACATCTTCCAGTCTTTTGCAGGAAGCAGAAGCCTTGCTTTTAAAAAGACCCCAGCTCAAGACCCAGGCAGACATTTTCCCTTCCTGGAAGGGAAGGTGTCCCATGCAAAACAAAGCTCTACCCTGCTGAGAGTTTTATCTGTGCCTTGGTGCCTCATCATCCATTTGCTCCTTCTCTTTACCTATCAAAAAAAAAAAAAAAAAAAAAAAAACACAAATATTTCAATCAGTAGATGGGCTAATGAACTGAACAGACAATTCTCAACAGAAGAACATAAAACGTCATATTTTAAAACCCTTTTTGATCTTTTAGAGATAGGGTTTACTTGTAGTGCCAACTGTTCTGAAACTTGCTATATAGGCCAGGCTGGCCTGGGTCTCAGAGATCTGCCTGCTTCTGCCTTCTTCACGCTGGGATTAAAGGTGTGCGCGACCACACCTGGTGATCATAAATATTTTTAAAGATGCTCAACATCCATGTTAACTGGTAAATGTAAGTCAAAAATACTTTTAGGTGGTATCTCACCACAATCAGCATGACTACTCTCAAGAAGACAAATAACAACAAATGTTGGGAGGATAAGGGGAGGAATCTTTACTTTTTCCACCCACAATGAATGAATGAATGAATAGGGAAAGTGTGATAAGATACCCAGTGGAATTTTATTCACCAATAAAGATAAGTGAAATCATGACTTGTGCAGGATAAAATAGGTGAAAATGAAAATTACATAAAAGAAACCCGACCCAGACAGACAAATACTATGTTTTCTTTCATATGTGGATCCTACGTTTTAATTTTTATGTAGGTGTGTCTGTGTGTATGGATGGGTTTGGGTGTAGGTCATGAAACTGGAAAGGGGACCATAAGAGAAGAAATTTTTTATATATACTTATTCTTTTTAAATATTTTATTCATTATTTTTATTTTATGTGTTTGTGTGTATTGCCTGCATATGTATAATTACACCCATCTCATGCAATGCATGCAGAGGACAGAAGAGGCCATCAAATTCCCTAGAACTGGAGTTTCAGATAGTGTTATTTATTCTTTCAGAATTTCATATGTGCATACAATGTATTTCCATCATATCCCCCTACTCCCTCCTTCCAGTTTCTCCCAGAGCCTTCACCACCACCAACCCCAATTTCATGTCCTTTTCTTTTACATAATACACTGAGTCAAATTAGTGCTCTACATATATGCATGGGTGTGGGGCCATCCACTGGAACATGGTTCACCTACTTGGGACCACGCCCTAAAGAAAGCTGAGTCTCTGCTAGTGGCAGTCAACTCTCAATAGCACCTCAGTTAGGGGTGGAGTATCACGTGCCCCTCCTCAGTCTGTCGACAGCGCTGTCTAGCTTGATCTAGTGCAGGTCTTGTGCAGGCAACCACAGTTGCTGTGAGTTCATGCATGCTACAGCCCTGGCATGTCCAGAAAACACTATTTGACCCCAGTCCTCTACATTCTCTTGCTCTTATAATCTTCTGCTCCATCTTCCACAACTATCATTGAGCCTAGGGGCAGGAAGTATGATTTGAATGTCCAGTCTATGACTGAGCACTCCACAGACACTTGTTCTTTGCCCTTTGACCAGCTGTGAATGTCTGAGTTAACCACTATCCACCGCACAAAGACTGGGAAGAAGAGAACCTAAGGGCAGGGGAGATGATAGCAGATGTGCTATGAAAGCAAAATGGGAGCTGTTGAGTGGAAGGATGGTGAGGAGGGGCCCAGGGGAGAAAGAGCAACAAGAACCAAGTATGTATGAAAATGCCACAATGATCCATTACTTTCTATGCTAATTAAAAAATCACTGAGCTTTTGTACTTTTCATTCAACAGTTCTCTATGCTAAGTTTTTAAGAATTAATAAAATCAACAAAGTTTGGAGGCATGACATATGGTGGCAGAAGCATTGGTTGTGCTTCCTCTGTTATACCAATTAATCACTACACGTCTTTGAGACAAGCAATATTTTCAGCTATTTCCTGAAAAGAAATGTGAAGTACAGAAAATTGTCAGTGTTTCTGTGGTTGCATAGGCAGCAGTGAGATGGAAGAGACTTCCAAGACAAAAGCTCAGGGTTCACCACATACTACATTCCCTGAAGATATCACTTAAACTACTTTCTCTAGTATCACATCTGAATGGAAAGCAGGTAGCACATGAATGTCATGTTTTTAATTTAATTTAGTTTTGTTCTACAATGAAAATAAAATGTTTAGTGGATATTCAGAAACCATATGGCATCGGATACAAATTTGATTAGGTGTAGTTCTGCTTAGTAGGGAAGTGAAAGAGAAGGGGAGAGAGAGAGAAAGAGAGAGAGAGAGAGAGAGAGAGAGAGAGAGAGA
>NW_008337307.1:0-49877 GCF_000622305.1 Nannospalax galili | reverse complement strand
AGAGAGAGAGAGAGAGAGAGAGAGAGAGAGAGAGGAAAGGGAGACACATCAAGCACTGACTTTACTGTTCCTTGCTACTTTTTTATGGACTAAGAAAGAAGACAAAAATGAGAAGCAAAATCCATGCATCAGAACATCTTGAAGGCTAAAAAAAAATAATTGAGAGACAAATGGGAGTATTAGAAAAGGAAGCAGAAATATACATTCTGCATGAAATTCTCATCTGATTCCAATCTTTTTCTTCATTTACTTGAAATCTTCTTTGCTTATTGTGCTGGTCAGTTTTTATTGTCAATCTGGCCCAAACTAGAGTCACCTGAGAGAATGGAACCTCAGCTGAAGAACTGTCTCCATCAGACTGACCCATGGCCATGTGTGTGGGAATTGTCATCATTAATGATTGATGTGGGAGAACACAACCCACTGTGGGCAGCAGCAACCCTAGGCAGGTGGGTTTGGGCTATACAAGAAAGCAAGCTGAGCAAGCCAGGGGAAGCAAGCCCATAAGCAGGTTCCTCCATGGTTTCTGTTTCAAGCTCTGTCCCTGCTTGAAAACTTGTCCTGGTTTCCCTCAAGGATGAGATGTAACTTAAAATGAAATGAACCTGTTCCCCTCTAAGTTGCTTTTGGCCAAAATGTTTATCACAGCGACAGTAAAACAAACTAGGACACTTACTTAAAACCCTTCTAGAATGTTCTGAGGATGAAACATGATCAAATGTCATTTGCCAATAAATGAATGGTTCATTTATTCCATTCCCATGAAGAGTTAATAGAATGGTCTGCTGAATTTCTTACACACACACACACACACACACACACACACACACACACACACACCAGACATTCTGGTGCTTTCCCATGTAGGATCTAGCACCACTATCAGTGCTGATTTTCTGGAACACTTTTCTCTTGAGGTGCTGGTGACATCAAGCCTTCTTGAAATGATGCAGGAGATGCTGTTTCTGCCATTGGAAGACTTGGTGGCATAAGTATTACAACCTGTAAAATCAAGCAGAATAGCATTGAGCCATCCACATACCTTCAGGGCTTCCTTATACAGCCATTGGTATATATACCAATGTTCACACTCTGACTACTGAACTGAATCTCACCATTAATCCAACAGGCTTCTCAGGCATCCTTTATTCAGATCAGCCTACACTTAGGACACATGGTGGCAGAGCTTAACCTAAGAACCCAATGACTTGAATCTTAATGTTGTTGAGTCTCAGACTGGAAAATCTTACATGTGGATGAGGGTACTAATAAGTTGAATTTTTTAAAGGTGTTATGGAAATTACAGAACTCTTCTTCCAAAACAATCTCCATGTGCTGATGGCAACAGCCTATACAAGGCATGACATGGTGGTCATGAGTAAAGCACTGTGATAACCACACAGTCCAGACTCCTCTGGATCATAAGAGTCACAAACTTCAACATAATACTATTGTCTGAAGGTTACAAGGGAATTTGCCCATCACCAAATGCTTCATCATTCAATGAAGTTATGAAACCTTCAAAAATATCTGAGATTTTTACATCTCTAGAGTCTTAACCCATTATGAGTCTTGATGAAATCTGCACCACTCCTCTTTAGGTTGAGTCTGTGGCAGTGCAGATATGGTGTGGTCAAGAAGTGCCAAAAGAAGACAAAGAGGGACAAAGGGACATAAATGGGCACTCAACAGTCTCTACATACTCTCAATGACTGTGGGTGTTCTCTGTCCCTGGGCCTGTGGGGAATGAGGCTAATGAGCAGCCGTGGGGTTTACTAGCCCCTTACTCACTCTAGAGCCCTCAGTACATAAAGAAAACACCAGTATTCTTCCCCCTGCATCCTTCTCCATCTCTTCTCTCCTTTCCCATTCCCCTCTTCCTTTTCTCTGTGCGACCCTCTTTCTGATCAGCAGCCAGAAGGATCTGATGCAGGTCTCAGGGTACGACAATGGTTAGTGGGTACAAAGTGACAGAGAAATTTGATCTCTGATATTTCTTCAGTATCCAAGGAAGTCTGATGCAATATGAGAGTGGAGGAAATCTGTGGATCTCTAAGATGTGAACTCTCCTCTGATCCGGACTCTGAGATGATGTCATTTACGAGAAGAATGATTATAAAATTGTAGTTATTTAGTTATAATAATAGCAAAACTCCCACATGGCTCTCAGTGACCCTACTATGACTTTCTTCTTGAGTATGGATGAGACCTGTGGATAGCATGTGACGTCACTCCTCTGAGTAGATCACAGACTAATTGATTTTGAGTCTATCAACTGTGACAATGTTCTAGAAGAACTTGTTCAAGTCAAGTGAGCCCTTACAAGACCCTGAAAGAATCTGAGACAGTGGTTCACTTGCTGTCTTCAAAGACATACACTGTCATGATTTCTATGCCACAGAGGAAATAAAGTCTACCACATGACTATGCAAGAGGATGTGACGCTTCAGTTGAGCTCACACCCCAGCCAGCTACATAAGCACAGCCATATAAAACTTTGAGCAGAGGACCTAGTTGAGCTGTGTTCACACTCTTCATCCACAGAGAATGTGAGTGAACATATGCATGTTGTATTAAGCATCTATATTTGTATGATTTATTACAGAGTAACAGAAAACTAGAAGAAACATCTTCAAGTGAAATCCAGCACTTACCTCACCAGTGTAACAACAAGTCACTTTACATCCAAAGGCAGACAGAGCCACAGCAATGCAAAATTCCAGTACACTTAAAACAGCCACCATAATATCCAGACCCTAGAAACAAGTTTATAACAAAGGATGTGAGGACTAGAGATCACACGTTTCAAACATTTATTGTTAATTGTCACACCAAAAGAGAAAAGGCCTTGGCCTAGAAACATGGCTCCTAATACGGCCCAATCCTAAGCTAATAATAGAGTTTACAGGCTCTTGGGACCTTGCTCCTATGAATCTACAGCAATGGCATCAGCATGCATAAGACCCACGCAAACTCAAGCCATCAAAAATCCAGCATAGAACTGGGTAAATCTTAGCCAAAGTACTATTGGCACCTGATTACTGCTGGGTGAGGAAGAGCTGATCTTTAAGGGGGTGACTCTCAATAGGCTGACTAGACCCCAGTGGATGAACTTTCACTGAGGGATGTCTGAGTACATTAACTTGATTTAATAGACCTTAACATAAATAACAAAATGCATATGAAATCTGGTGGAGGCTATGAAAGGGTGCTGATGGGGAAGGAGGTATAAAGATGGTTAAGGTGTTTTGTATGAAGTACTCAGAAATTCAATTAATTTTTTAATTCAATAAAAAAATTTAAAAAGAGTGAGTTAAGGATTAGGCTGTATCAGCTAATTCTTGATCTTCTAAATGTCACTGTCTCATTTTTTGAAGCATGTATTAGTTTAAACCCTATGAAACTATTCTCTTCCTAGGCCAACTGTAGTTGGGTTTTGGTACAGCTTAATAATTCCAGTTAGTATGATCTCTAACTGTTCTTTCTTACAAAGAACTCACCTTATCTGAGCTTTTTGTTTAATTATAAGCTTTGTAATGTATCTTGTTCTGTCAAGAGGATAGGAGTTTCTCTGAGTTACAGAATATTCTTAATTCTCGAATGATAAACTAGTGATCATGCATGAAGTCTGTGCTCCAGGGGTGGCCAGACAGCTCAGCAGGAAGAATTCTTGCCACATTAGCATGAGGACCACAATTCAGACCCCTGGCACCTACATAAATGCTGGATAGGTTGATGGCCTGCCTGTTAATCCCAGTGTGTGGGAGGCAGAGACAGGGAATTCCTGGAGCAAGCTGTCTAGCTATACCAGCTCAATTGGTAAGCTTTGGGGTCAAGTGAGAAATTCTACAGAAGATACCTGTCTTCAAACTTTGGCCTAGGCACACCAACATGTATATACACACACATACATATAGGTGTGTGTGCACCTATATACATGCATACACTTACACAACCAGAGCATACATATATATGTGTGTTCACACATTCACACGTACATGTGCACATGCCAAAGTCTGTCAAATGACTCTATAAATACCTAGGTAGGAATAGATTAGACACTTCAAATTTAAAGAAGCCCTTACAAGGATCTTCTGTTCTAGAATCCATCATGACCTCAGCAAGGCGAGTGATTGAGATGAATGGGAATCCCACTATATGTAACGAATAGACAACTTGCTTTAAAATAAAATCAATAATTCAAAGAAAGCAGGAACAGAGCATTACAAGAATGACAAGGCGCTATTAGGATGAAGTATTGATGTGAAGTCACGGGTCTGTGTACATGAAAGCAAACTTAGGAAGCTATCAGCCTCAGAGGTGCATCCATACCACTGTACCCAAATGTCTGTCAGTTAGCAAACCTTTAGATATAGCCAGCAAGATTTTTTTTCAGAACTACATTAAACAAATTTGAAAATAGGTGAATTCAAGGTGGAAAATTCCAGAACACTGTCTTGACTGAGTCGATTTCCAAGTGACTTTGAAAAATTGTTCCCTTCACTAAGTAAGCATTTGTATCTTATAAATGAGAGGTAGGAAATTGAATAGCTTTCTTTCAAAACTTCTAGCATGCCCAAGGGTAATACATTAGATTACCAAAGGCCCTCAAGGAATTATTTTGGGGTAAATAAACAGGGCTTGAGATTTATACAAACTTCACTAGGAATGAAATAAAGACAATGAAATTTATTCCACAAAGAAGTAAGGATGTTGACTCTCTGTTTACATGAGTTTCCTCTCACATGGCCACAAGGAATGATGAGACAGGAACCTCACCCTGAAAAAAACGGTTGGTCTAGTTCTCAACTATTTCCAATGTCCTAAAGTGATTCCACAGTTGCAGAATGGAACTGCTGCTTTTGCCAGAGTCTGTGTTCCAGCCTTGCTTCAACCATAAAATCTATGAAAACAGAGGCCACTCACCATTAAAATGGAAGTGGTCATGCAAAAATTTCCTTCTGTGTCATTATGGTTACAGTAATAGAGTTGGAATGAATAAATGCCTGGGCTCAGCGCACTAATGATGATCCCTGAGAAGGCAAACACGGAGCTGGTAACGTTCAAGCCCAGACTGCTTGCAACCTTGAAAGGAAAGAAAACTGATGAATCCAGAAGCCTCACATACATCTCCATCCATCACTTTGAAGCCCCAGTTCTTTCCATACACTTTTAATCCTCACTATTTTGATGAATTAAATAGTATCCTAATTTGTCTCAATTCTTACTTTTAACTTAAATGTCTTTTCAAAACAAAAAATGTGAACCTGTCATTTCTAAGACTAAATCCTTCAGATTATTGTAGAGGTGGAAAGCTTTTTCAATGTGATGGTAATTAAGAACTTTGGAGCAGGAAGAGCTCCTAGACAAGAGATAAGACTGGGGAGACAAGCTGGAGTCATCCTCCATCCTGCCCCCTATGGTCAACCTGGAAGGAAGTCTTTGTAACCCCTGCGACCACACGTTACCTTGCTTAATTATCACATGTACCTTTTACTTGATTGCCACCTATGTGCTGTTCTGTCTTTTACTTGTACTTCCTCACATGAATATAAAAACCCCTAAAACTGGAGGGGGGTATTGGCTCCTTTACAGAAGGATCAGTGGATCAGTCTGCTAGTATAAAATTAAATCCCTCTCCTCACCTGACTTTGGCTGTTGGTCTCTGATTTTCCTGGAACAAGATGACTCCCATGGGCACTGGAAGCATACTCCAAATTTCCCTGGTTAGTGGTTTCAAAACTATTGCACTTAATCTTTTATAAATTTTTTTATTTATTTTGGGGGTATGCACTTGTGGAGGTCAGAAGAGAACATTTGGGAGCTAGTCTCTCCTCCCATCTTGCTGAGGCAGGGTGTTTCTTTGTTTTTGAAGTTGTGCAGCCCAGCTAGCTTTACATGGGTTCTAAGGATCATACTCAGTTTTTCAGACTTCCATTGCAAACCCCTTTAACCACTGAGCCATGTCCCTGGCCCATCTACTACACTTTTGCTGCAGAGCCCTGTCTGTCCATCTCTTACAACACTTTGCTGCAAGGTTCCCTGAACTCTCATGCATGTAGAGATGCCGCATGCCACTCAAGAGTCCTATGCCTTTTGCAAATTTTCCTCCCTGCAATTCTTTTCTAGTACTGAAGGTTTATTAACATTTTATAAGAAGTAAAATTTCCCAGGAAAATGTGATAGGTTTGGTGAACATGTATGAGGTATGTACTACTGGTCAAAACTGAAGGGCATGCAAAGGAGACAGATTCAAGGACAGATTTGGAAATTTTATAATGTTCACACTTTAGAGGTTGATGTTTCTCTTTTGAATAGGAACTGAAGTATGGTCATAGCCAGCATCATGTTGTTGAGAACTTGTTTGGGGTCTTTTAATTGGCTTTTTGACAGATCTCCTGAATTCTCTGCACAGCAACTACTTTGATACAATATCCAATCACCTGTCAGGAACTTTTTTCTCAGCCAATTGTTTACTGCAAATTTTAAAGGGAATATTCTTCTAGATAAAACTCAAAACCCTTTTGATTTTTCACTTGCTTAAATTTTTAAGGAAACATTTTTAACACCTTTGAGGAATTGATATTTAGATTAAATCCTTTCTTTTTACTTTATATATGTATGTATGTATCTATATATGTATGTGTGTACTTAGACAGGGTCTCCTAGTGGCCCCAGCTGTCCTGGAACTTGTTATGTAGACCAGGCTGGCCTCCCTCTGTGATCTACCTGCCTCTACCTCCTGAGTACTGGGACTAAAGGTGTGTCACCATGCCCCACTTAATCCTTCCTCTTTTGAGACCATAAAAACAAAACAAAACAAAACACTCACCAGCCCTTTTGTAGTTCTTCTGGCTGCTGCAATGGAAAATGATCCAGATATAATAAACTAGGAATAAGAGGGGAAATCCAGGTTTAAAAGCTTTATCTATTACTGAAAATATAAATTACCGAAACCTACTCCTAAATTGTGTGTGTGTATGAAACAGACTATCTTAAAAGAAGCACAAAAGTTTGAAAAGTTTCCCCCATTTTCTAGAAAATAGAAGAGTTCTACCAGAAAGATAATTGGTATAATTTATCAATTTATTAAATCTTTGACAGTTTCATAGGTGTTTATGTTGAATTTTGGCCCTTTCACCCCATTACCTTCTCTCAACTCCTGACCTTTATTAATGATTATTTTCTTCTATATAATTTTTTTTAAAAATATGCTTAACAGTAATGATAGTAAAACTGTAAGTCCTGAAGGATAAATTTTCTGTATTTCTAAAATGAGTTATTGCTCATATGACACCAAAATGAATGAGTTTTTCATTTAATTAATGCAATTAAACATTATTCTCATTTAAAATAACTATCAAATAATTATGAGCAATGTATTGGCAGGGGAAAAATTAACTGTTTATTAGAGGCTGATTAGCATACACTAGTTCATTTGGCCCCATCAACTTGGCGATTATTTTCAGTTATCTGATATGGCTAATCAACACTTTCAGACTCACCACCTTCCAATACTCTCCTGTATAGATTTCTGAGTTAGCATTCTAACTTTGATTTTAGGTTTAAATAGTCTGTCTTCATTCCAAAATGAGTAAATTAATCAAATAGCTTGAAAAACATTTCTTTTTTAAATTTTTAAAAATATTTTATTTATTATTTTTATTTTATGTATATGAGTGTATTGCCTGCATGTATGTGAGTGCATCTGTGTTATGCAATGCCACGGAGGTCAGAAAAGGGCTTCAGAGTCCCCTGGAACTTTAGCTAAGGACGGCTTGTAGCTGCCATGTGGGTGCTGGAAATCCAACCCAGGTCCTCTGCAAGAGCAGTCAGTGCTCTTAACCACTGAGCCATGTCTCTAGCCCCGAAAAACATTTCTTAATTTAAAGATATAAAGATGATACATAGGAATGAAATTGCCAATGGGGAACAGGGGGCAGAGAAGACTATCTTTCATAGTATTGAAAGTCAGTCATGAACACACAGGACTGTAGGAAACCAGGATGCCAGGCCCTAGGGTGAGATTAGCCTAAAACTATTGAGTCCAGGCTGCATTCTCTGCTAAAGGGAGGGGCACTGAAAACAGTAGCTCTGATAATCCATCTTGCAGAACACTGACAGACTGGCAGGAGACAGCGTCCTGGTCATAAGTGCAGGCTCCCTGCTCTGTGGGAACGTGTCTTGGTCAAAACTCTTAGCTCATCTCCTTGTCCTGAAGAAATAACTCAGCTCTCCTTAGCTAAGCGATTAGGTCAGGTTAAAGGTTTATTCCTGAACTAAAAGTTAAAAGTTTACCATGCTTTTAACTCTAAGAAAGAAAACATTGTGACCAATAAATTACCAGATGGGCATCAGTAACCTTGAGTAAAAGTTTAAGCATCCTTCTGGCACCAACTGACAGACTGTATGTCTTGCTTCTTTGTACCCTCAATCTTTGTATGTGACTGCCACATCCCACGTGATTGCCAGTTCCTTGGGATGTATAAAAACCATCTGAATTTTATAATAAACGGTTGTGGAAAAGACACAAGTCCCAGGGTCCAAGACTGTCACTGGTCGGTATCGCCATCCTTCACGAGAGTGAGGTTCTCCACCAAGCAAGGCACACTTGGGTCACCCAATATGGGATGATCTTCCAAATGGTGATGTGTATTGAATCTTAAATGTCTTTCAAACACCTTTGTGTTAAAACTCTCTCCCTCCCCATCATGTTGCTACTGAACTATGGTGGTACCTTTCAGTGGTTGGGCCTAGCAAGAGGCCTTTTATGTAAGAAGCAAGCTCTTAAAGAGGACAGTGGTAGTGAATAAAAACAAGATACCATTATATATATGTATATATATATATAAATGAATATATATGAATATAAACGAGATACACATATATGTGCATATATGTGTGTGTGTATGTGCGTGGGTATGTGTGTGTGTGTGTGTGTGTGTGCGCCACAGTGAAGCCTATTATTTTATATGCTAACTTAATAAAAATAAAATTAAGATAAGAATGAAGATATTTAGAGGATATATGTGATAGGTAGGAATGTTGGAGAGAGCAAGCAGATGGATGGAGGAAGGCACCGAGGCACAGGTGGAATTCTCAGCAGGATACAGATTTATTTTGCACAGGGCACCTTTCCCTTGGGGAAGGGAAAGATGTCAGGGAAGGAAAGGGAAGGGAAGGGAAGGGAAGCCCACGGGCTGTAAGGGAAGGGAAAGGAAGGAGGTCAGAGAAGGGAAGGGTATCAGGGAAAGATGTCCATGAAGGGAAAGATGTCCACGCATGGGTTGTGAGCTGGGACTTTATATATGGGGGCTTCAGGGTGTGGAAGGGGGGAATGTTTGGGGGAGAAATCAGGGAGGGGGAAGCAGGAAAAGCCTGGCTCCGTTCAGTCTGCCAGGTGGGATTAGGGTTTGGAAGTGTTTACTTTTTCTCTCTTAAGATAAGAGAAAAGCTTGTTGTGATAAACAGCTTCCAAAATCTCTGGTTAACAGGTAGAATCTGCTTATCTTATCTTTGGAGATCAGAGGAGAGGCAAGCTGCTTCTCAGCAGAGTTTGTTTCCCTTGACTCCAAAGGTCAAGGTGAGGTTCCTGTTGGGGCGGGGGGTGGGGTGGGGGAACTGCTGCTGTTTGGAACCCTAACAATATGTACTAGTTACTTTCTATTGCTATGATAAAAACAATCATCGAAACCAACTTGGGGAGGAAAGGTTTTATATCAGCTTCAGCTGACAGTATCTCATGGAGGGAAACCAAGTTCAGGGCAAGAAACAAAGCACAGACCATGGAGGAGTGCTGCCTACCGGCTTGGTCCCGTGGCCTGTGCTCAGTCTGCTTTCTACACAACACAGGACCACTTGCCCAGGGTGGCACCACACACAGTGGTCTGGGGCTTCCCATATCACTCAACAATCAAGAAAATGCCTCACAGACATAGCCACAGGCCAATTCAATGATGAATATTCCTCAACTGAGGTTCCTTCTACCAAGGTGTGTCAAGTAGACACCTGAAGCTATCCAACACAATATCATCAACTAACAGTTATTTGAGAAAGATGCTTGAACACAATGGTTAAACTAAGTATTATCTGGATATGAACACAATTTATATTACCAACATCTAAGACTAGAACTTAAAGCTAACATAAGTGATTAACAGTCAGTAAAGCACATGGGGGAAAACATTAGATTCATTTTATTCATTCCCATTAGCTACAGACAAGGGTGAAACTTCCCAGCTATCGAAGTGAATCATAATTAGCACAACTTAATGATAGCAAGTCCTCCCCCACTGCAAACAGTTGGTTTGAGAATATGCATGTAACATATTTCTGAGCAATGAGACGTGTTAACAAATGAGATTGCATTGCTCACTGAAAAGCTTGTACCACTGAATCAGCATTGGAAATGGCAAGCCATTGGACTTCATGTTTGAGGGAATCAATGTTGTCAATGTCCATTCTGATTTGAGTCTATGGTTACACACTTCTGTAATCTATCTTCATTGACACATATTAAATATTTAAACTACTTATGATATTGTATTATTATTGCTGTTATATATGAGAAAATAGAGCCAAAGGAAATTTGAAGATTTTTTTTTCCCCTCAAAGTTGTAGAGATACATGATAACATTAAGACAGTACAGGATTCCATGAGTTGTTGGCCAGGGAATCCTCAGAGGCTCCCAAAACAGTACAACCTACTGTCATTGCTCTGGGAACCCCACCAGAACTCGAGAGCAAGACCCTATTGCTGAAGACATCATACCCCCTAGATAAAAGGCACAGAGAAACCAATCTAGTGCAGTTTTCAGCCTTAATCAGAGAAACTTCTTTTGCAATGGGTACTCTTCAAAGCAGGGATTCAACTGGAAAAAATGTTGAAAACAAGCCAGGAGTGGTGGCTCATGCCTTTAATCCCAGCACTCGGGAGGCAGAGGCAGGTGGATCTCTGTGAGTTCAAGGCCAGCCTGGTCTACAGAGTGAGTTCCAGGGCAGCTGGGGCTACAGAGAGACCCTGTCTCAAAAAGACCAAAAAAAGAAAAAAAAAATGTTGAAAATAAAGTGACTTCTAGTGCTTAGGATCCCAAAAGGGACCTCTATTTCACCCCTTCCAAGGTCCAAGAGTGAATGGAAGGACTATGGGAGCTGAAGGATAGACAGGAGAGGGATGGGGTGTAGTTCTCTGGATACAACGTGGTCACTGCAATCATGAGGACAGAGCTGCTGTGAATGCCTGAACAGACCCTAAGAAGATGAATGAAGGAAGAGGGAGGGAGAGAGGAAGGAAGCAAGGAAGGAAAGAAGGAAGGAAAGACAGAAGATGGAGTGGGGGAAGGGAGGGAGAGAGGGAGAGTGAGAAGAAAGGGAAGAAAGAGGAAGGGAAAGAGAGAGGAAGGACAGAAAGAAAGAAGAAAGGATCGTGAGAGTAGGGGGAAGACTGCTTGGGAAGAAGGTTGGTGGTGGTGGGAGAGGGATGAGAGAAGGTAGTAGGGAAGGAATGTGACCATAGTACATTGTATATAAGTATTATATTGCCAAATTTTCAAAATTGTTAAATACAAAAGAGATAAGAGGCAAAAATAAAAAATAAATAAACTCCGGATTTAGCGACAATGCTATTAGCTCCAATTATATCAGAAGATCCGTGACTTACCATCACTGAGCCCCAAATTGGGTATGATATGTACACTGACACAGGATGAAATGATCTGAATGGCAGTGTGACACTCATCATCAGGATTCCTATGCTGAAGTTCAGAAGGGCAATCATAATCTGCACGACCTAGAAATGACATAAAGAGAAACAGATCATCCCCCACGAATGCGTGTCCATCTCACCATCTGGACAACCCCTAAGTTGCTCTCTTCCACCTTTGGAGATATGAAGTCCTGGACAATTAATCCCTTTTCATTTCCTTTCCACTTAAGAAACTGCGGATACACTTTAACAATTTTTCCCTGCAGAAAGTCTATCATTACCATTGTCATTTCAAGGTGGAAAGGAGTATGCCAAAACCTGTCCAAAGATGCTTCTGATACCATCATCCTACTCTTCTTGGCCACATGCTCACACAAGAATGGCCCAGGAATTAGGAAATGATTACTGTAGTAAGGAGAAGTCATTTGGGGAAACATAATTAGAAGCAACATGATGAAATAAAAAGAGCAAATGTGGTGTTCCCTTGGAATCTGGGACCAGAGGAGAGAAATGCAACTAGACTTCCTTAACGATAGGGAAATTCAGGGCTGGAGAGACAGCTCAGTGGTTAAGAGTGCCTACTGCTCTTGCAGAGGGCCCAAATTTGATTCCCAGCACCCATACTGGGTAGCTCACAACCATCTGTAACTTGAGCTGCAGGAGATTTGACAGCCTCTTTTGATCTCTGTAGGCTTCCAGACTCACACATGCACACACACACACACACACACACACACACACACACACACACAGAGGTTAAAAATAAATTTTTAAGAAAAGAAATTGGAGAATTAGATAGTAATCAGTCTCCAGACACTAGAAAGAATGACAAAAGAATGCAAAGAATGAATGAAAAGTTGTGAGATGGAATGAAATGGGATGCTCAGCAGAGAGGAAATGTATGGCAGTGGATATGTGTTTTTAAAGGTTGGAAGACCTAAAACTAATTACCTAGGTGTTCATCTTTAAAAATTCAAGAAAGAAAGGCAAACCAAAGCAAACTGAAGGGGAAAATAAATTTTAGAATAGAAATTAATCAAAGATCAGAAACAAACAGGCCAAAACAACAAAATCTACAGCTATCAATAATAAAAACAATTACCTGCTAGCCAGGCTAGGTGAGATTTTAAAAAAGGAATGAGGCCACCAATTTGTAATATCAGAAACCGTGTAAAGCACATGGCCTTGGTTACAGTAAATAGGTCATAAAACAAAACCAAAAACCATGAACTTGGCAGGGAGGGTGGGGTTGATAGAGGTGAGGTGGGGAGATGAGAGAAGATGGGGAAGAGAGACTAGTCAGAATGTATCATATACATGTGTGGAACTGTCAAATAACAAAATAATTTTTAAAAATCAAAGCACAAATTAATTTGTTAATGGGAGAAAAAGGACATTGTATAAAGGTCATCATTACAGAACCAATGGACATTAAAAGGTAAACAAATACCATGAGAAACTCTGTATCTACAAATTTTATAACACGGATGAAATGAAGAAATCCTTGAAGAAACAATGTGACAGAACTCAAAATGAGGAGCAGCAATCTGCATAAGATGATGTGATTATATAAAATGAGTCAACAAGAAGGGCTACAGGGAATCAAAGGATACTGAGGAGAGAGAATCAGTTTTCTCCAGGGTCCAGCTCCCTGTGAGGTTACCCTACATGGGCAGCCCTAAGCACTGGAACACAGGAGCACCGCTAAATGGATTCATTGCATTATACGTATGTAACAATAATAGTCAAAGAAGAGGATAAGAAACTGTAAGGGAGTGGAGAGAGCATATGGGCAGAGTTGGAGGCGAAGGGAGAGGTGGGAATAATGCAAATACAGTACTCATTTTCGAAATTCTCAAAAAATTTAAAAAATATTTAAAAATGAATAAGCAATAAGTAATATCCCTAAACAGAAAACGTCAGGCTCAGAAGAGCTCAGAAGTGAATTCTACCAAATTCTTGTTTCATTGTTTATTTTGTACTGTTTGGAGTCAAAGCCCTTTCACATGCTAAGCAAATACTGTATCACTGAGTTATAGTCATAGCCCTTCCTTTTTGAGATAGGATTTTGTTATGCCTTCTAAATTCCTCTATCAATAGATAATGTTGGTGAAAGAAAGAAAGAAAGAAGAAAGAGAGAGAGAGAGAAATAAAGAAAGAAAGAAAGAAAGAAAGAAAGAAAGAAAGAGAAAGAAAGAGAAAGAAAGAGAAAGAAAGAAAAAAGTATATTAAAAGGTACTTAATATCATGTCACCAGGGAAATTAAAACAGCAGTGCCATGCCACTGAACACCCATTAAACTGTCTAAAACTCATAACACTGACATCATCAAATGCTAGTAAGGAAGTGGAATAATAGGAACACTCACTTATCACTGTTGGAAATACTCAGATTAGTATAGTCCCTTGCAATAGTCAGGTATGTACTTTAGAAAGTAAACATAATTTTGCAATGTTGCTAGGCTTTGAAATAGGTTTGTCCCCTAGAAGGTCAGCCACCAGAAGAGTGATCTCCCATATGGTAGTGCTGAAGTGATAGAATTTCAGGAGGTAAGGGCTTGGAAGATACTACTGCTGGAATTATGGTTTGAATATGAGATGTCCCTCATAGCCCCAATGCATTAGATGCTTTATCTCCAAATAGTGGTGCTATTTTAGGAAGCTCTGGAAACTTTACTGTGAGGTCCAATGGGAAAAGTAGATCACTGGGGGATGTGTCCAAGTGGGTGGGAGTAGGTGTCATCCTTTGGCCCTCTCTGTGTCTCCATCATGATTCCTGACACCAGTGAGGTAAACAAACTCTTCTGTCACATCCTCCTGATGCCGTGATATTTTACTCAAGCACCTGGATCTGAGCAACCATAAACTGACCCTCAGAAACCTTAAGCAAATAAATCTTTCATCCTTTAAGTTGTTTCTCTTCAGTGATGTAAGTTGTGTTGATACTTATCCTTTGGAACTGGCTAGCAAGAGAAATTTGCAAAAGCTTCAAGATGTACATCACAGAAGACTTAATTCTGGTATGAGTTTAAACAATTAGAATGCTAAAAGGAATTTAGGTAGCGAAGAGCCAGCTCATGGAGTTTATATAGGTGCTTGGACTCTGTTGGGAATTGGAATAGGTGCCACATGTATTTTATGTTGGGAAAGAATTTATCTACCATTTGTCTATGCATCAAGACTTTGAATGATTCTAGGTATAAAAGTAATGGACTAATTAATCTGGTGGAGGAAAGACAACATGCATTCAGGATATGGCATGTTTATTGCTGGCTTTTATTCAGATTTACAATGAGAATATAATTAAATTAGCAGGATATCATATTATTTTTTTTCAGATAAGTTCTAAAAATTAAACACCTGTGACTCCAAGACCATTTGATGCATCCCAAGGCCAGCAGGACACTGGCTGGCATTACATTACCATTTATGAATTTACAACACCACTGCTCTCTTAGAATTGGTTTACCCCAAGGATTTTGGGTTCTCCCCTCAAGAATTTCTCTGCCATCCTTTTCCACAGTTTTGAGTGCAGGCGGAAAGGCAGTCCCTGCTGCTGTGCACCAAGGCCAGCTTCCAGTGTGGTCTGTTCAGTTCCCCACATGGTTGTCATGGCAGAAGCAGTGCTACAAGAAGAAGAAATGCAATTTAGGATGCGTTCCTAGAAAAGAGAGAGACAGAGAGAGAGGGAGGAGAGACTCTAAACACAATGTGATACATACATAGATTCCAAGTGTTGAACAGAAGCAATGTGGACAGAATTGATTTAAATGAGTTAAATAAATTTGTGGGCCCCACAAGTTAGGGAAATTTCACACTGTAACTATAATACTAATTTATTCTGTATCTGATTATGTATTTACCTCTACCTGTGAATTTTACACAGATAATTTTCTGATAATCATCATTATTTGTTTTATCTCTGAATAGCTCTAATATTTTCTGTACACTTAGATTAGTAATCATGAATTCTTTCAGTTTTCAAATTTCGTTTGAGAAAATAACTTTTATGTATATTTTTATTGAATTTTTGTGCATTTCCAACAATAAATCTTAATCATATCTAAACTCTTTCCCCCTTAACCCCCCCCATTACCAGGATATCATATATTCTGTCATATATGAATCCTATCTGGTCAAGCATTTGTACCCAACATGTCCCTCGGTGCAAGTTCATCCACCAGAGTCTAGTCAGTCTATCTAGAGTCTCTCCCTTAAAGAAGATCAATTCTCCCTCACCCAGCAGTAATCAGTTTTAATCTAATTCTAAAGACTTTTCTGGTTACAACAGTATTTGCGACCAGGCATTCTTTTTCATCAGCACTTTGAATATGTCATCTCACTCTCTCTGGGCCCACAAGGATTTCTGCTGAAAAATCCATTGCCAGACTAATCAGAATTCCCTTGTATGTGTCTTCTTTTTTTTTCTCACAATGCTTTTAAAGTTCTCTTGTCTCTACTTTTGACGATTAGATCATAATGGGTTTAGAGAGAACATCTTTGGAGGACTTCTGCTTCTAGGACATGTCTGTCTTGGGGTTTGGTCTTTACCAATTCTTTCATTAAACAAGCTTCCTGTTCTTTTCTCTGTCATTTGTCCTTCCGGTCTCACAATGAGATGATTTTGTTCTGTTGCTCCAACAGTGCTTTAGGGTTTGCTACATACTTTTAAACTCTTTTCTTTTCTTCTTTTTCTGCTGTGGGAAATTTTTAAAGCCCCATTTTTAAGTTCTCTGATTTTGAAAATATACCCGGTCTAGTCTGCTGTTGAAACTTTCATTATAATTATTAAATTCTTCACCTTCAAAATTTCTGTTGGGTCCATTTTGTGATATGTATCTTTGTGAAATATTTATTCAGATCATGAATTTCCTTATTTCATTGAAGTATCTGACCATGTCTTCTCGTATTTCAATGAATTTCCTTTTGACTATATGATGTGAATGAGATGTCAGGGAATTCACATGTTTCTGTTTCTTTAGAGTCTGTTACTGAAGAATTAATGTGTGCCCTTGATGGACTTGTGTTTCCTTAATTTCTAATCTCCTTCAAGTCCTTACATCTTGTGGAGGATACTATGATAGCAGGGTTTATGAAAGAAGGTTACATATTATATATTATCAGGTATATTTTAACCTATCTCTAGACTTTATTATTGCCTGAGAAGAACACAAATTCTCAATTTAGAAGACCAATCTTAAATCTAAAGTACAGCCACTGATATATTTTTATTTAGGAAAACTGAACCCTCTTGACATCAGTTTAAATCATAATAATAAAGCCCATAATTTGGACATTTAGCAAGTTGCCCCCAGAAGGGAGGAAATACAATTTTCATTTCAAATAGAAGAAATACAGTCTTCCTAAAATTTCTCCTTCAAAAAAGTAGTGTGAGATTTGTGTGGTGGTGGCGGCACAGCTTTAATCCCAGCACCTGGAAGGCAGAGGCAGGCGGAGCTCTGTGAGATCAAGGGAAGCTTGGTCTGCATAGTGGGTTCAGGCCAGCTCCGGCTACAGGGAGACTTTGTTTCAAATAAAAAAGGAAGTATAGCCGGGCGTGGTGGCGCACACCTTTAGTCCCAGGACTTGGGAGGCAGAGGCAGGTGGATCTCTGTGAGTTCAAGGCCAGCCTGGTCTACATAGTGAATTCCAGGACAGCTGGGGCTACAGGAAGACCCTGCTTCAAAAAGACCAAAAAAAATAATAAAAAGGTATAATATGTGGAACACTACACAGCATACGTTATTTCAAAGCCCTACCAATGTTTCCTAAAACAGAAAAACTAGATGTGACAAGAGCCCTGAGTGCTCTGGCAATCTAAGTACCCTTCTTCATAGAAGGTCCAACAATTAACTTAGTTGACTAGCTGAACCTCAAATTTTTCAGCAATAATCTTTCTTACCTGCCCTCCTTGTCCAATCAGTCAAGAAAGTCTGATCCCACACAACCATTTTTTCCAATCTGTATTTCTCCCACTTAACCAAAAAAACCTCACCATCCTATTTTATAGCCTTTTATCATTGCTCTGTCTCCTTCTGAGCCTTGTATGTTTAATCCTAAACCCTAATAATCATGGTGGTCATTTTAAAGTACAAAATAATTGTAATCTCTTATCTCATATTTCAGCTCAAATCTATATTTCTAAACTTAGCTTTGTTTTCTCCCCTTTGATTTTTGGAGCTTCAAAAATATTGGACTTATTTTGGTTTTTCCACATCAGCAATTTTATTCCTATATTGGAGTTGCGCATATATGCAGCCCTTTGCAGGAATTCTCCACCACTTCCCTTTTCTGCTCTACCACAACAATAGAAAGTTCACTGGTCATCCATCTTTGGGCACTGACAGCATCTCACAGTCTCTGCTTTCTCTCACACACAACTCCCCACTGCACAGGAGTTACTCAACCAATAGTAGTTAGGAAGTGTTTGAGAAATCTTCACGACTTGCCTTATAAGCAATAGAAGAAAAATTATTGTGAAATACCAGGAGCTGTTTCTTTTTAGGGCAATTTGATCTGTACCTTAATTTTCTTGTTTTTTGCAAAGGAGTCTTTTGGGTTTATTTTTCTAGGAACACATTCAGAGGATTTAGAAAATGTAGATTCTATCTTACTATAACCAAATTAAGACCCAAGTAGGGCTAGAGAGACAAATCAGTCTACAAATTGTTTGCTTTTAAAGCAAGAGTTCCTTAGTTTGATTCCCCACCACCCACATTAAAAAAAAATGTAATCTCAATTACAACTGGGGAGACAGAGATAGGTAGATCCCCGAGGCTTGCTGACCAGCCAGCCTAGCCTAGTTGGCAAGTACTAGGCCAGTGAGAGACTCCTCAAAAACAAAGGTGGAAAACACCTGAGAAACAACACCCAAGGTTGTCCTCTAGCCTCCACATACATGTACACACCCGTTCACCTGTACACATGTGTGAACACAAACACAAACCAAAAAACCTAAATAAATGCTCTAGCTCCTTGTTCTAGGATGATTTTGGAAATTGCTACATTTGAAGTCAAGCAACCAAACAACATAGTATTAATGTCCTAAGTGTTTTGCAGTAGAAGCCGTGCATTTCTGAAGCCTCCTTCTGAGAGCTTTGCAGGAATACGACCTTTTACTGTCTTCCCATTTTCTGCTGAAACCTGCTTTTTGCATCCTAATGGTTAACTATAGGGTTACTTATTCCTAGGAAAAATAACAAGATCGTAACTCTTAATAATCAGTATACTATATTTCTTTGCTTTTTTTTTTTTTTTTTTTTTTTTTTTTTTTTTTTGTCTTTTTGAGACAAGTTCTTCTTGTAGCTGCATCTGGCCTGGATTGGCTAATGGAGACCAAGCTGGCCTCGAACTCACAGAGATCCACCTGCCTCTGCCTCCAGAGTGCTGGGATTAAAGGTGTTCACCACCACGCCCGGCTTTCTTTACTTTTACAAAACCCAGCACATCTGAGAAATTTCAGGTAACAGAATCCTGTGAATCATCAAAGCAGACCACCAAAGATTTGTAACTACCATGGAATGGTAACTACCCTGTCATCTACATATTTGATATATTTAAATAAAATTCCCTATAGAAGTCTATGTGATAGCTTCTATTTTCTTCAGTTTACTAGGTTTTTCAAAATAAATGTTTTTCCTTCCTCTAAAAAC
Organism: Nannospalax galili; assembly: GCF_000622305.1. Classification (NCBI taxonomy): domain Eukaryota; kingdom Metazoa; phylum Chordata; class Mammalia; order Rodentia; family Spalacidae; genus Nannospalax; species Nannospalax galili. Next base: position 30,522 of record NW_008337307.1, on the reverse strand, counting down.
TGGTCTTCCAAGAATTGACCACTTCAAGTGGCCCATGGTGAACTAGGGCACAGAAATGTTGTAAAACATCACTGGTGGTTCTTCTAAGTTTATGACTCTTCCAGTAAGACTAAACAGGAACTGGATCCAAAGCGACTCATGGCATTTCTCATAATTCTTTAGTAGAACAGGCTATGCTCTAGATACCCAAAGCTGATGCTCTTTTTCTGAGGGATACTGCCAATAAATTTATGTAGCCTCTTCCCACATTCACATCACAGAAATATTTTATTTATTACTTTTATTTTATGTGTATGAATGTATTGCCTGCATGTATGTGAGTGCACCAGTGTCGTGCAATGCCGAGGAGGTCAGAAGAGGGCTTCGGATTCCCCTGGAACTGGAGTTAAGGACGGTTTGTAGCCACAATGTGGGTGCTGGGAATCGAACCCGGGTCCTCTGCAAGAGCAATCAGTACTCTTAACTGCTGAGCCATCTCTCCAGCCCCAGAAATATTTTTTTTAAAAGAAATATATTTTAACATAAAATAAATTCTCTAAGGACAAAAATGTGTTTGCAGTCTAGAGCCAGTGCTCCAATTTTCAAATAAAGCAAACATTTATTTATTTAGAGGATATTACACAGACATGAGAGATAGTGCCTCCAGATTGGGAGAGAATCAGCAATAGTTTTATAAAATTATTTGTGACATTCATGATATTTTTGGCAAGTTAGTATCACTATTTCTTGCCCCTGATACAGAGATGGAGAAGTATAGCCAGCCCTCAACAGCTCCAAACAAAGCACACCACCAATCATGTTTCCTCACTTACAGTAACATCTCCCTCATGGGTCATTATTACAAAGGAAGAAAAAGGAGAATGGCCTAAAAGAGCTGTCTCGCCTATGACAAGTTATAAAAATAAAAAAATATAAAATAAAACAGAGTCAACAGAAAGTCTGAACCTGGATAGCTTTTACCAAGATGATGATGGTGATGTGGAAAAATGATAACCTGGGCTAGGCAAAGCCTGGGCTAACATCCAGTAAGTCTAGGTTGTATTGCAATCTCTTCATTAACATATAAGTTTCTGATCATTTTGGGGAAGGATGACATTGGGCACAATTTCCTACAGTCTTCTTTCTGATTGGCACACTGTAAATATCTTCATGGTATCTTCCATTAAAATATTTCTTATGAGGAGTTTCAGTTTTTGCCTGGGTATTCCATAAATGTGCTGAAAATTGTTGGAGGTCTAAGTAAGATTAGTCCATTCAGGATCAGGCTAACTATGTTATACTGGGGTCTTGACTTTCACCTATATCAAACTCTGTATTTGACAGATACATTTTTAACTGAAGAGTCATAAAAACGACATGTATGAAATATTAAACACAATACAGGAAGTGGTATGAAGAAGGCATGAAATGATAAAAGATGAAGATACTGCTTTTTTTTTTTTAAGAACAAATGACTAAAATCTCATATAGCACAAAGTTTTGGCTTTTAGGAGACACTTGTCCTTTTCTTGCTCCCCCAGGCTCCCGGCCCCAAAAGTACATGTCAACGACAGCTTAGACCATTGGAGGTGGCCCCATTATTCTTATTCCAGTCACAAGTATTCTAAAATGAGAAATTAAAACCATCAGCCCAAAAACTAAGAAAAGCAAAACCCTGCTCCTACCTTTCTTCCCAACGTAACACCTGCCGTGTGTCCAACCTGGGCCAGCCTCTGAGAATGTACCTCAGGTTCTCTGTCCAGATACAACAACCTCCCCACAAACCCCACAAATGTGTCACCCAACTTAAATCTAGCAGTTTCTCTAAACCCTAAAGGCTTACCACTGAGAATTTTTGAGCAATATAACTAGTTCCCTTTTTATGTCAGAAATGTTCGCCCTTATTTTTGTGTCCTTAATGTGGATGTTATCTATTGTGAAATGTGCTGGAAAAGCAGTGGTTGTCACTTACAGTCTTTCATGTATCAGTGTGAGGATATAATTCATACACCCAAGTTAATATCCTGGCACTTAAAATCATTTGAAAAGTTCATTTTTCACCACGCTTGGTGGTACATGGCCTGGGATCCTGCTACATAGGAGTCTGAGTCAGATGGGCCAGCCTGTGCTATATAGCAAGAACCTTTCTCAAAAACAAGCAAAACAAAACAAATTGCAATGATGTGTTACACGGTATTGTTGCCCTCCAGAAACTAGGACTAATCATTTATAAAATAATCCTCCCCTTAAAGGAAGAAGTATTAGTCCATTTTCCATTACTGTAACAAATTGTTTCATGTTGTGTAATTTATAAAGAAAAGATGTTTGAATTCTTAAATGTAATTTAAAATTTCTTTATCTTGGCACAGGCTACAGTAACGAAGATAATTTCCATGGTGTTTCCAGTGAGTAGTAAACATGACTGCCTGCTCTGAAAATGGACTTGCTTGGATGATGTCAGAATATGAAAATCATGCAGAGAAAGATTAACCAGTAAGGGTGTGGTCATAGCATTGAATAGTTCTTGATTTGTTTGTTACAGAAATATGCTAAGCAGCTAAATTGTATAATTTTTTTCAAATTTAAAATTAACTTTATTGTACATTTTGACAAGTATTAACAAATCCAAATCCTCTGTGACCACATCCTCCCAGCTGGGGGTACAGTGTATTTTCATCACTCCCAAAATTTCCAATGGGTCTTTTTGCAGCCAATTTGACTCTCCACTCTGGATTCAAGAAGTCACTGGTAGGTTTTGTGTCACTATTCACAATAGTTCCTCCTCTAGAATTAATTGCAAGTGAATGGATTCAGTTACTTTGTGCTCTTTGTGTCTGGATATTTTTACTGGCAAGATTGTGAGACTTTTCCCTGTAGTTGATTGTGCTGCTTTTTTTTATTGTTGAGTAACATTCCATTGTGTGGACATGCTACAGTTTGCTTAATAATATACTGATGAGTTCTTATATGTTTTCCAGTTTGAGACTTCTTTTAGTTTCTTTTCTTACTCCTGTCACCAAATACCCGATGGGAGGATTTATTTTGGTTCACAGTTCATCATGGCAGGGAAGACATGGCAGCTAGGGTGGGTTGGTCCATCAGGGCAGAAGCTTGCAGCGGTGATTTTTTACACTGGCCCTGCCCAGGAGGCAGAATATTTGTATTTGTTTTTATTTACATTGGATTCAGGAGTGATGCTATTGGATTACAAGGTAAGTATATGTTTAATTTTTTAAGAAATCATGAAACTTTGCCAAAGTGGTTGTATAATTTATACATTTTCACAAAACCTCAGGTTTTATTTGAACACATGAATAATTTCTTTAGTTCTAATCAATATAAGTTTAAAATACCTGTTAACCCTTGCCCCAGCTATCATTTTTCTGATTTTTTTCTTTCATTTCTATGTATCTGTTAAAATTTTATGCAGCCTGATACAAACCTTTCACTCTTTATGTGGATTGCAGATATCTTCTCCCATTTGGTGGCTTATCTGTTGATTTTTCTGTTAAAAAAAAAAAACAACTTAGTTTTAAGGTTTAAAAATATATATTTTCTTAGTCATAGTTTTTGAGTTTTAAAAGCATGGCTCTGGCTTCTGCTGGTTCTAGTGAGGGTTTTCTGGGTACAACACAATTTGGAAGACAGCAAAATGGTGGGAAAGTAGGTAAGAGGTTAGATCACACAGTAAGGTAGAAAGACAATGATGTATTGACCTAACTCTAGACTGCACCTCTTAAACTTTTCATAACCTCTACACTCTCATATTGAAGATCACAACTTCAAGACATGAACTTTGGGGGGCAGACCCCATCCAAACAATGGCAAAAAGGATAAGGAAGTTGTTGGCAATTTTCATTCCATAAACCAAGCAATGTGCTGTGTGGCCTTGATAAAATAAAGAGTATACAAATAGCCCTTAGGGGGGTTATAAGCTACTGGAAAATTCAAACAAGTCAATACACAAGTAAACATACTGTTAAAATCCTGGATGATCAGTTCTCTGAAAGGAAAGTTGACGATCCTGAGATGTCATAGAAGAGTCAATGATCCCAGCTTGGAATTGAAGAGGAGACTTCCCAGAGATTATGATATTAGACTTGATGAAGGAGCAGGAACCACCCAGATGTGGGAGAACGAGAAGATGGAGGAAGATCTTCACATTGGCCCTGTAGTCCTCCCTTCCAAACTGCTGCAGAGGGCCACCATGGTGCAACCCTTTCACCTGAAGACAGACGGGGTAGACTGAGGTAGTTCTCTGGTTCCAGGTGATGCAGAGTTGCAAGCTCTGTGTAGCTTCTTCAGCTGTGATGTGTGTCATCAACAACTGAAGGTGTCCCAGTGATCTAAGCTATATGACTTATTGGCAGGGTTTGAGATATAAGGGGATTTTAGAAGCAATGATTTTGGGGGGTGCTCTTAGTCTTGTTTCCCCCCATACTAATGAGACTTAGCCTAGGTAACCTCTCTTGGTGTTGGATCTGATCAAACCTAGAGGCAGTCACAGCATTGCAGTAGGTCCTAGACTCTGGGCTCAGTGACCTGTACAGCTCTTTGTTACCAGAGATTTTAGGGTCAGAGCCTGAAATTAAGAACCCTAACAAGCTAGGTTGGGCCACCGATTCTCAACAGGTCAATTAAAGTGATGCATAATAGTGAAAAGCAGAAAAAGGAGATTTATCAATGAGTCTGCACTGGGAAGAGAAACAAAGAGTTCAGTGAGCTTCTCCACCCTCAAGTCCTTCTTCAGGGTCCTGACATGAGGTTTAGGTTTAAATAAAGGGCAGGATGTATGGATGGATGGCTATTCCATCCTGGTCGAGGAGTGTTCCTGCCCATCACGAGCTCATTGTTTGGGCACTAATATCACCTATAAGGTGATCTGACAAGTTCTCAGGGCTGTTAGAAATCTTGTTCGAGGAGACAGATTGTTGTTCCTCTGTCTAGTGCCAGGCCTTTACCTTTTGCTTTCTACAGCATGAAATTTGTGATGGGAAATTCAAGTTCTTTGGGGACCATTGTTTCAACTGTCTGATAGCCAAAGGGAAGGGCACAAGTGTCTCTTTAGAATATCCTCCTCATTACTTCTAAGGACAGCTACACTTTAACCTGGAATTGTGGCATACATTCACTCTCTATGCCACAGTGGATAGCAATCACACATAGTCAAGATTTGAGCTGTGAAGCTCCCTGACAGCATAGGCAACAATTTAGCCATAAATGTGACCCAGAAGGAAGGGACAAAGTACTAACTCGGCACAGGAAAAGAGAAGGCTTGGGCCCAAGAGATCAGGATGCAATTGCTGTTGGGATTCTAGAACCATTAGGGCACAGTCCAACCTAGCTCCTTATGATAAAGCAGCATACAGTGGTAACTCTCAGTCTTGCTATGGTTGGACAAGGTAGTGACCTGTGAGGTCAGTTGTCCTGGCATCCAAATTTTAAGGCAGGTAAGACAGTTCTGGTTTTGGCCAAGGGAATCAGGGAGAAGTTCAGGAGTGTGTCTGCTCACTACCTGGGGAAGCAGAGCATCTATGTAGCCCAGATTCCAGGAAGCTAGTTCAGTTCTAACAAGGCAAGGAGTCCTGGTTCTCTGGTATAGGAGTTACTAGAGAAACTGGAGTGTCCTCTTGGGGTTCTTAGTCTTGTTAGTAAAAGAAATAAGAACAGACTCAGAAGAGAGCTTGAGGACAATTTTGTTAGAATTGTGAAAAACTCTGAAGCAGGCAACCCATAAACCTCAGCAGCTGTGTGTAGAAGGAGATAGAGAAGAAGGGAGGAAGCTGGCCATGTGAGTCAGACATGGAGGTCAGATAGCAGCTACAGGGTCAAAAAGAGGGGGCTGGCAGAGGGCTTCAGAGAAAGAGTGAAGAAGTCCAGAGTACCTCTAGAAAGCTATACTTAGGAGCTAGTGAGCACCTGAACAAGACAGAAGAGAAGAAAGAGGAAAAGTTTCTGAGTCTGACTCAGAAAGGCAGGCAGACCTAACAGCCTCAAGGCCGCTCTACAAAGACTGCGCTGCAGGTGTGAATTCTGGGAAGGCAAAGTACATTATCTCATTGAAGGGGTAATTATTGCTTCTGCCTCTTTAGCCTAGCTGAAGGTGGTCCCACCTTCCTGAATGGTGCTCCCTTAGCCAAGTAATTGACCTGTCCAACTGAATGTTGTCTCCACCCAGGTCAAAGACTCCATTTCTCAAGGCCAGAAGGAAAGTTTTTTCCCTTAATGGGCCCTTAACACAGAGAGCACTGAGACACAGCTCAGCCAAGCCTCCAGTCCTCCAGAAAATGGACGTTCTCGGAGGTGTACCTGCTTGGTGCAACCATGGCATTGCTTCCCCCATAGAAATGGTACCATGTCCAAGAGGGACAACTCTGTGTGTGTGTGTGTGTGTGTGTGTGTGTGTGTGTGTGTGTGTGTGCATATAACTCAACAGTCAAGAAAATGCCCCACAGACATGGCCACAGGCCAGTCCAATGGAGGCAATTCCCCAGTTGAGGCTCCATCTACCCTAGTGGGTCAAGTTGACAACTAAAGCTATCCAGCACACTCAGTTAAACACTTAGGGCTTCTCTAGATTGATTCCACACAAGTAGACAAAGGGGCAGTTAGTACAGACACTTAGAAACTGATTTCACTAAAAAGCATAGATTCATTTGGATCTACAAGGTAACTAAAATAAGGTCAAAAGTCTGGCATCTCTGCTGTCATCCATTTATCTATCTATCTATCTATCTATCATCTATCTATCTATCATCTATCTATCTATCTATCTATCTATCATTGTATATCCATCCTTATATCTCTCCTCTATGCATCTATCTTCATATCTGTCATCTATCACATGTCTGCTTATTCATCTATATCTTTGTCTGTTTTATAGAAAAAAGCACCAAATATAAATTTAAAACAATGGGTTAGAATCACTAATTAGGAAAATATCTATTTGTAATAACAAAAAGAAAATAAACAAATAGTATGCACAAATAACAAAAGATTAAAAATGTCAAAAGAAACCCCACATGATAAGAAGAAACTCAATTGAGTGGTTTTGACCCATGAAATTACTTGACAGAGTTAGAACGAGCTTCATATTCCCTTTTCTAAACCTGGAATCAAGAGCCCAGGTTGTTTCCTTGTTTTGCTATTTGTTTGATTTTATCTGAAAGCTAGTTCCCTTGCAGATATGCACATCTGTCATTAAAATTGCAGGGCACTTGTATCCTCACTGATGTCTTGTAAGAGATACAGAACACTTGCATCAACACATAAGCAACAGTTTGAGATTCACTTCAATGGATCTTACGAGATTCTGTTCTAATGTCTAGAAAAAAATGATTTTAAAAAACTCTTAATTCTTAACTGAATTTTTCTACCACTTTTCACCTATGGAGCTGAAGACAGTGGACTCCTGTTTGGGAGCAGGAATGTCTCACATTCCCAGGCAAAGCATTAGAAGGGCTGGGTGCTGTAACAAGCATGTCACTGTAGCACAGAACGAAAATGTAGACACATGCAATATCCAAAAACATCAGTAATTGTTTTTATTCTGTCATAATGAAAATGTTACTTACTCAAGAAGAACCTTCCTGTTCCTCTCTAATGTTCCATGGCTCCCAGCACCACTATTTACAAACACTCTCTAGCTGGTTAGTTTGCTTTATCATCCACTTGACTTATACACATACAAAAAATACTTTGATTTTACATTAATTTATACCTTAGCTTTAAAATTACAATTTACAACAAAGAAACGACATTTTCCTACTTATTCAACATTATTTTCTTGTAAGTTTAAGGTAACGTCTGCTTCGTCCTAAACATTAGATGAAAATATTTTGGATAAATGAATTGATGTATAGATCCATATGTATGTATGTATGTATGTACACTTATTCAGACATAAGTATAATTAAAACTTTGGGGGATTAATTATATGAGAGCCAGAGTAACAGTTGCTATGCTTACACTATAGTAAGCAATTGTCACAGCTCTACAGATCGGTGATAGCATCAATATTTTACTGAAGAGAAATGTGATGCACAGACAAATTTTGTAGGCTGCCATGGTTACAGGTAGCAAATGAGAAAGATGAGATTTTTAGGATTAAAATCCAGGGTTGGTAGACTAGAAAGCCTTGTTATTTGCCGCATTACTTTATTTCCTGACATTTAACACTATCTTTGTTATTGTATCTGAATGGGAAGCAGGTGGCACATTTTGCACTGCTTCTAAATTTATAATTTTAAATGAATATGTTCACTAAGTATTTAGTAAATAACATATATAATACTGAATATGTATTTAATTAATTTATAATCCTGATCAACAGGAAGCTCAGAGAGAGAGAGAGAAAGAGAGAGAGAGAGAGAGAGAGAGAGAGAGAGAGAGAGAGAGAGACTAGCAAGAATATGAGCTGAATCTTATCCACGTACATTCCATTCAGGGGCTTCTGCACACGTGTGCACTATGCTTTCCCACAGTACTTTTCACAGAATGGGGAAAGAAGTAGAAGTAAAGGCAGGAAAAAGCCCTGCATCTTACCATTCTTAAGTGGGTGGGAGGGAGGTCTCCAAAGGTTAGCAAAAAAGAAACAAAACAAACATGTAACAGGAGAAGTCAGGCAGGGAAGCAGGAATACTTAGTCTCACTCATTTCTCTTAAGATTTTTGTTCATCTGTGGTCAAAGTTTCTAAATAATATATCCTTATATAAAGTCCAAAGGACGGGACTAGAGAGATGGCTCAGTGGTTAAAAGCACTGGCTGCTCTTATAGAGGACTGAGGTTCAGTTCCCAGCACCCACATGCCAGTTAAAAACCATCTGTAACTCCAGTTCCAGGAAATTCAACACCCTTTTCTGACCTCCACAGGCATTGCATGACGCAGTTGCACCTATCTACATGCAGGTAAGACACTCACACACATAATAAAATAAAAATAATAAAAAATAAATAAAATATTAAAGTCCAATGGATGGATGAAATGTAGTCAAGTGGTAGAGACCCATTAAATGCATGATTTCATTTTTCAATACGGATGTTCTGATGAGGAGTCAGTAGAACAATTTCCAAAGTTTCTGGAGAACGATGAAAAGAAATTTCTGATCTATATAAACACACACAAATCAAAGTTGGATTGTGGTGCTTCCCCAGGTGAGATGGATTCCTACACTAAAAACTGTAAATTTTCTGGAGCACTTTTCTTAATGTGTCCATGTCAGTCCTCCTTCTAATAGTGCTAGAGACCTACTGTTGTCATGGGAGAATTTGACAGAAGAATTGCTACATCCTGTGTTGTCAGTCAGAATTGAATTACTCAGAACACCCAAGGGCTTCCATTTCCTACCCACATAATGCCATCATTACCAGCACTGACTGTTCCATTGCACACCAATCTGCTGGGTTTCTTAGGCATCTCTTAGATCAGGCTAGACCTAAGACCTACAATTAGTGGCAGAGTTTGACATGAGAAGCTGATGTCCACTACTGAGTCTTAGAGCATCAACCTCATGTGTGAATGATGGTGCAATGGAGTGGATGAACTGAGCAGCTACAGAAAATGGTAGAAGCATTCTTCCAAATGAGCTTGCTCCTGTTGACAGCTGCACATCTAGACCCCAACTTGGTGGTCATGAACAAAATTGTGCAAACCACAGTGGCCTAGAATTGCAGAAGCATCACAAAACTCGGGGAAATCCTGTCCTTCATGAACCCAAGGGACATGGAACTGGTCTAGGGTAGTGGTAGAAACAGTAGACAGAGTGCTGTAGCTCACACGCCCCGAGGCCACTGCTCTTCTGGAGTGGGAATAATATTACCTGATTTCCAACTACAGTAAAACAGAACAATCATAAGATTAAATACTAAAGTTCAAAGTTTATTAAGGAACATGCCCCATCCCAAATTCATCAGATAGAAGTTCCCAATCTTCAATAATTTGTATGAAATTCACACCTCTAGGACCTTAATAATGCAGAACTCACTGTTAGAGTAAACATGACTGAATCTCTCTCCTGCATGGCACAGGACTATGGGAATGTGGGATACAATGTTATCTGGAAACCCCAAAGAAGCAAAAAGGTACAAATGATACAAATCAGGGCTGAGCACTCTCATCACACTGTTCTCGTTTATTATTGGCTGTGAGCCATGTGTGCCCTGATTCTGTGAGGAACAAGACCAAAGAGCAGCTCTCTGGTTTTACTAGTCACATCCTTGTGACAACCTACTTCTCGGGCTCTTCACTAGTTCTGCCTGTGATATTTCCTCTGTTAACTTCCAGGATAATCTGCTGGATGTTTGGCGGGGAGAGAAGTGTGCACACACTGATGGAGGAGTTTGATTACTAACACTTCTTCAGTAGGCAGAGAACATTGTAGTAAACAGGAATAAAGTATATCTAACTTTCTGTGGACTTCTAGGATATGAACCGTTCTCTGGTCTCAACTCTGGTAATGGAAATGAAAAAAAGAAACGTGTTCTTTATTTGTTATGATATGCAGTTTCAACACTATAGTCAGTGACCCAGTCTCTGGTATCCTCTCCCTGTGGGAATGGGTGGGTCCTGAGGATGGGGTGGTTACCACTGAGTGAGTGCATTCAGAGACTCTGCGTCAAATTGGACATCATTCCAGTCTAACCTGACTGAATCATGGGAGTTTTTAAGGCATCTGAAAGAATTTGATGCCTTTATTTCCCTGTTGTCTTCAAAGAAGTACAATGTTATAGCTTCTACATCATCAAGAAAATGAAGAAGGCCAGAAGCAGTGAATAAAACCAGAGCCCACCAACTCCATGAGCACATCTTTGTAAGAAGACCAGAAGCAGTGAATAAACCAGAGCCCCACCAATTCCACAAGTACATCTTTGTAAGATTCTGAGCAGAAAGCCCATCTAAGCTGGGCTCAGAGTCTGACTTATGGAAACAGATTTTTTTTTAAGGCTGTTTCGTGTTTAGCCTCTGTTTCATACAATTGATTATACTACAACAGGAAACTAGAAGAAACATCTTCAGATTAAGGCCCATACTCACCCCACCAGGGTTACAACAGTTCACTTGAACCCAAAGGCAGAGAAAAACATTGCAATACACAATTCTAGCACACTTAACTTGAGTACCGCACGATCAACACCCTGAAAACAAACTCATTACAGAGGACAGTAAAGAATGGAGATCACAGGTTTCAAACACTTGCTACTACTACCTGTCACATCAAAGAGAAAAGGCACAGGAATGGAGTCTGAAAACTCAGTTCCTAATACAGTTGAATCTCTGGTCAAAACGATTTGAAGTATGATTCTGTGAATACACTTTTCCTTGGCAAAAAGCAGCTTAGTCAGCTAGTCTATTAGCATAAAAAGTTAGAAGCATCAAGGAGAGTAATTATGTTACCAAGTCTCTAAGGGGTTGTTTCCTGTTAAATATAAACTTTCAAGACAAATAAAAATTACAAACATTTCTAGGCTATCTAGGATTCACATCTTCCTTCCAGTTTTACAAAGGATAACAGTTGTCTGCTGATATGTGTGTTTTAATACTACGACATGCCCATCACAGTGATGTCTAAGATGTTCTGCTGCTACAACATCCTCACTTGGCCTTATCTTATGGACAGAAGCCAGAAGCTGCTAGCGCACCTGGTGTGGGGTTCACACAGCCAGCCGCTCAGAGGCTGAAGGACAGAAAAGACTGACTATAATGGACCTGGGGCCTTCACTAGCCCTAGAGGCATGAGCGAATGCTAACTTGTGACTATGGGCATGGCATGGTCTGATAAGGTGGGCTCTGAGTCACGGTGCGTGGGGCTAGGCACTGGGTACTCATTCCTTTCTAAGTTAGTAAACTCACACAAAATTTATTATATGGTTTGTCTGAGCACGCAGGAGACCCAGAGGGAATTCAGGCCACAGGGGGAGAACAAGATACAGACATGACTTCTAAATAAAAGACTGTCCAATCACTTGTAGCTTTTCAAAATGATTCAGGGACTGCTGAATGTTGCCAGAATCTACGCTCCTCAGATTTGGTTCCACTGTTGAACCCATGCAAACCATAAATACCACTAATGTGGACATAGTCATAGAGCATTTATCTGATATCAGATAACAGCTGCAGTCAGGGTAGGTGAATGTGCTGATGATGAACCTTGTTATAATAGGGAACAGGTGTTCCTGGGGAAAGTGGGAGTGTTCAGCTGGGAGGAAGGAGGGAGGGACATTCAGGGAACCATGAGGATGGGGGAACTAAAAAGAGGGGGGTGGGAGAGGTGGGTCTTATGGGGGGAGGGTTGGAACAATGGGGATGCTTAGACTGGGAAGGGAGGAGCGAGGTTGTATGGGAAGAGAGAGGAGAGATGAATGGATCGTGGGTAGCATGGGAAGGCAGGGGGAATTGTGCTGGCTTGGGAACCTCCTGAGAAACACGGTGTCTGAACATTAGTGCATGTGTATACCTGGGGGCTGTATGGCAAGGAATACAGTCCCAGACAGGAGAAACTTCCCTCTGAGTGGTTGGTCAGAGTAGCCTGAGAGACTTCCAAAATAACAGAGGCTATTGCCAGAGTCCTTGATTATCTCCCAGAACTTGAGGGTAAGATCCTAGTGCTGAAGATATGTCATACTTAGGACAGGAGATGGAACTGACCTGGAAGCCTTTTACTTGAAGACTACTATCATAGTTCTAGAGGATGTTATGAAAACTGCTAAGGGAGAAAATCAATCAAGTGTCCACCCCAGTCCTATAGCTGAATATCCATTAATAACTGGCACAGCAAACTACCTCTATTGGTGCAGCCATAACACTGTAATCTGGGGGATAATCAAAAGCTATCTAATTGGATTTAAAGCCCTCTCAGTGTGAGTGAACTCATGGGTGACACTGCAACTATAGCTAAATACATAGGTTAGAGACGTCATAGATCCTAGAGAAAATCCTATCTCTGTCACATCTATAGACAAATGAAATTTCTTACCATATGCTAACTATGGATCCTTATATTTACAGACAAGTTTACAGTACACCACTCATCAAAGAAGCTCCTTTTTGGAACAGATGGAGGATACTGCAGAGTTCCACAACTGGTAACAGACAGAGAATATATGTCTGAGAGATGCCAGCCCTAGGTGACATAACTACAGTGAAACCTCTACACCTAATACTCAAGGAATATCGTGGAACAAAGAGTGGAGAGAATACTGGTGTACCCCTCAACTCTCACCAGTGAAGCTCCCTTATACAACAGAGCATGATGCATAAAACGGGCCACAACTGGCTAAGTTTTAGAGAATAAGAGACTGCAGAGTGTGTATCCTTGGATAGGACTTCTATTATCAAACCCCACCTGCCCACAGCTCAGAAACCACTGCAGAAGAGGGGGCACAAAGATTGTAAGAGCCAGGGTTTGTTCACAAACATAGGGAAGCAGAGGCTTTCAGGATACTGGAAGCTTGCACATGTGAACATGTGACAATGGTGGTATCAAGCACAGGACCCATGCCAACTCAATCAGACAAGGGTCCAGAGTGGAGTAAAGGAAATGGGTGGCAGGCTGGCCTGGGAACTATTGGAGGGTGATTACTATTGCATGAGGGAGAATAAGCCTTACTCATAATTTCTAGATAGGCTGACTAGACTCCTGTGGATAAATTTGCACTGAAGGACATCTTGGTACAAATGTTTGACTGGATAGGACTTAACATGTATGGCAGAATACATAAGGGCCACTGGGGAATAGGGGAAATGGATAGAGGAAGGGGGCTAAATTTCATGAAGAACTGTGGGATGAAATGTACAAAAGCTCAAATATGGGTGTGTGTGTGTGTGTGTGTGTGTGTGTGTAAAACTTCTAGAAAAAACAAAATTCAGTCTGTTTATGGTGGCCCATGCCTGTAATCCCCACCATGTGGGATACTGAGGCAGAGAGACCGAGAGTTCACTTGAGTTACATAGTAAATTCCAGGCCAGCCTGGACAACATATGGAAACACTACACTCTAATAAATAAATAAATAAATAATAAATGGCAATAACAACAAATCAACAAAAACCCACAAATGGGAATTTCTCATGAATGTGCAGCAGATACTAGAATTGTCCATGAAAATGTGAGAGATTAAGTGTGAGTGTACCACAGGGAAAGTTTAATTACTGCATTTGGAGGAGATGCTATGGTGAGTAGAAGCAAGGTTAAAAAAGCTATAGTCACCGGGCGTCGTGGCGCATGCCTTTAATCCCAGCACCTGGGAGGCAGAGGCAGGTGGATCTCTGTGAGTTCAAGGCCAGCCTGGTCTACATAGTGAGTTCCAGGACAGCTGGGGCTACAGGGAGACCCTGTCTCAAAAAAAAAAAAAAAAAAAAAAAAAGCTATAGTAATCAGCAGCCAGTTCCATTAAACAAAGAATACTCAAATAATTTTTTAACCATCCTATATCCAGGAAACATTTTGAGGTCTAAATTTTTCCACTTTATTAGTTGAGAGATGTATTGGCAAGGGCGTTTTAAATTTGTTTGTTCCTAAATAATAAATTATTAAAATTTCTTTTACTGAATATTCAAAATCCTTTTTGCTATGACTGAAATACATATTTTGATTTATCAGTCAATAATGTGCCATTGTCATGGGCTACCTTCAAATTTCAATGTTTACTTGTCTAACCACACTTGGCATATCTTCCCCAGAATTCTCTGCAGTCATTATGACTACTTTGAAACTACCTTGACACAATGTTCTATTCCTGCTATAAGCAACTGCTTAAATAAAATTTTAAGGATGGCTTCAACTAGAGAAAACTCAGTCTCTTGATTAAAAAACAAAAAATAATAGAGACCAAATGCTGATTTATACCCTGGCAGAATGCATATTTGACTAAATCCTTTCTCTTTTGATGCCAAAATAAAATGGAAGGAAACATTACAGACAAGGAAAAATTTCAGGTTAATAAAATAACTTTAAACAATTATTGGAAATTAAAATTTACAAAGCCTCACTCCAAAAGTAGAGTGTTAAACAGACCAGTCATTTGAGAGAAATATTGTCATTTGTAGATGGATGTCTGACTCTGCAGAATGAGCAGTGCAGTTCAAGTAGGTGGAGCTATTTGAAAATTATCAAGGTTTTTGAATGAACCATGCTGTTTAAAACATTTAAGAGGGGAGGCTTTGTACTACTGCTTCAATTTCCTTGTATGTTATGGGTCTGTTTAAACTGTTGATCTCTTCTTGGTTTAGCTTTGGTGATTCTGGATGTCCAATTAAAAGATGGGCCAGCTAGACATGGTGGTGAATGCCTAATCTCAGCACTTGGGAGGCAGAGGCAGGCAGTTCTCTGTGAGTTCAAAGTCAGCCTGGTCTACATAGTGAGATCAAGGCCAGCTGCAGCTACAGGGAGACCTGTATCAAAGAATGAAAGGAAGGAAGGAAGGAAGGAAGGAAGGAAGGAAGGAAGGAAGGAAGGAGAGAGAAGAAAGGAAAGATGGGTGAAAGATCTAAACAGAGAGTTCTCTAAAAGAAGAAATAAAGATGGCTAAGAAAAATCTTAAAAAGTGTTCAACATGATTAGTACTTAGGGAAATACAAATTAAAAACACTTTTAAGATTTCATCTTACCTCAGTCAGACTGGCTACAATCAAGAGAACAAATGATACCAAGTGCTGGAGACAAGGTAAAGAAAGGGGAATGCTCATTCACTGCTGGTGCGATTGAAAACTCACACAACCTCTATGGAAAGCAATGTGGAGAACGCTTTTTATTTAACTTAAAAAAAACTTTATTGAGAATTTCATACATGAACATAAGATGTTTTGATCAATTGCATGGCCACTCCCTCCCCTCCAACACCTTCCATATCTCCCCATCACTTTTTTTCTGACAATTTTGTGTTTTCTTTCTTTCTTTCTTTCTTTCTTTCTTTCTTTCTTTCTTTCTTTCTTTCTTTCTTAACGGAGCTTTTGCTACTCTAACATTCCCCTCTCTGAAGAGGTAACTCTAAAATCTTTCAGGAGTTAGATAAGAGCTCCCAAATACTTTTGACATTTTTGGCCTTTTGGAACAGAGTATGTTGCTAAGAGGCCCAAGGACATTTTGACTTTTAGCCAAGAAACTGGCTACTTTTCTTTGGGGTCTTTTTATACCCTAACCGCCTAGCCAATTCTTACCTCCTATTCTATCACAATCCTCTGAAAGGTTATCCAAATTGCCAAAAATCAAAAAATGAACTTACTATATGACCTGGTTATACTACTCCTTGGCATATACCCAAAGGACTCATCCTATTGCTGAGACACTTGTACAACCATGTTTGCTGCTGCTCTTTTCTCAATAGCTAAGAGATGGAAGCAACCTAACTACCCCTCAACTGATGAGTGGTTAACAAAAATGTGGTTTACTTACACAATGGTGTTCTACTCAGCAGTAAATAATGATTTTACAGGTAAATGGATGGATCTAGAAACTGCTATACAAAGTGAAGTAACACAGACTCAGAAAAACAAAAGACATATGTTCTCCCTTATTTATGGACCCTAGCACCAAATCCTTACAAGTGGGTGCATATCCTGATGTAATTGAAGGAACCAGGAAAGGGGAAGGAAACCAGGGAGGTAAAGGGAAAGAAGGACCCCAAGAGAGAAGAATAGTAGGAGACAAGTGTTACTAAGGGAGAAATGTGTGAAAAGGGGGTAGTGAAACAGGTGGGGGAGGAGGGCTATACAAGGAACTATGGGACCATAGCAGGCAGAAATTATCAAGGGACAAATGGAGAAAATGGGGACACTTTAAATTGGGAGTCAAGGAGGGAAGATTAGAAAGAGAGAGAAAGAGGAGAGATAAATAGTGCCTAGTTAATATAAAAAACCAGAGGGAACTGTATCAGTCCAAAAACCTACTGAAAAATTACACATACAATATCCCTATATGAGTCGGTAAGTATAGCTGATAGCTACATAACAAGAAAGAGACAGGAGAAACCTTCCTTCGAGCTTGATGGCCAGGATAGTCCAAGAGACTCCCAAAATTATACAGGCTATTGCCACAGTCCTTGATTGCCTCCCAGAACTTAATGGTAAGGCCTTATTGCTGAAGACAAGCCATACTTTGGACACAGGATTTGGAGCAACAGAGCTAGAACTAACCTGGAAACCATCTCCCCTGACCACTAGCTCTCACAGATTTGGATATCACTATGCAAGCTTCTAAGGAAAAAATCAATCTATGATACAAATCCAGCTTCAAGGCCTAAAATCCACATCAGTGACCAGCACAGCAAATGACACTGATGCAGTAGTGGCACTTTTATCTTGGGGGTAATCAACAGCTACCTAATTGGACTTAAAACCCACTCAATGGGAGGAAAATCATGTGTGGACCTATAAACCTAGCCAAGTACAAATAGCTGGAGAGGTCACTGAAAGATAAAGCTTCCAGAAGTATATAGGCATAGGAAAGGATTTTCTAAATCGGTCACCAGCTGCTCAGGCGCTAAGGTCAACAATCAAGAAGTGAGACCTCATTAAACTACAAAGCTTCTGTACAGCAAAAGAAACAACCAAGGAAGGGAGAAAGAAACCCACTGAGTGGGAGAAAGTCTTTATCAGCTACACATCCAACAGAGGATTAATATTCAGAATATACAAAAAAAGCCCCCCAAAACAAAAGAAACAAGAAAATAAATGACCCAATAAAAAGACGGGCTATAGACCTGAACAGAGAGTTCTCAAATGAAGAAATAAAAATGGCCAAGAAGCACATTAAAAAGTGCTCAACATCTTTAGTAATTAGAGAAATGTCCCGACCTGCAGGGCGGGAGACGGAGACTCGAACTCCCAGGGACCTGGAATGATGGGACAAGAGACACGAAGAATGACAGCAAGACAAAGAACTCTGATCAAGCTGCAAAAGTTTATTTTTCCACAGCAATTCTTATACTGGCTGAAGCAGGAAATTAGCTGGGGAAGGGGAAGGGAAGGTGTTGTCTCAACGGGTTAATGAATGTCCCTTAGGATGAGGGGAACTGGCGCTGTGAGTCTGGTTGCAGGAAATTGGTGGTTGCTCAAGCTTATCTTTGAGTCATCGGAAACATTGCTTATCTTAGGGGGCAGGGAGGACTGATCAGCAAGTTCTCCGGAGGCTGCTTGCCCTGGGGGGGCAGGGAGGGCTGCCAGGCAGCGTGGTATCCCACAGAGAAATGTATATAAAAACCACATTACAATTTCATCTTACCAGAGTCATGCTGGCCAAGATCAAGAGAAAGACTCCAAATGCTGGAGAGGATGTGGAGAAAGGGGAACACTCATTCACTGCTGATGGGAATGCAAACTCGTGCAACCACTATGGAAAGTAATGTGGAGAACTCTCAAGAAAACTATAAACAAACCTACCATATGATCCAGATATACCCCTCCTTGGCATATACCCAAAGGACTCATCCTTTGTAGAGAGTCCTTTTGTAGAGATACCTGTACATCCATGTTTGCTGCTGTTCTCTTCACAATAGCTAAGAAATGGAAACAACCTAAATGTTGCTAAACTGATGAATGTATAATGAAAAGTGGTGCATTTATACAATGGAGTTCTACTCAGCAGCAAGAAAAGATGAAATCATGAAATTTGCAGGTGAATGGATGGAACTAGAGACTGTTATACTAAGTGAAATAACACAAATTGAAAGAAAGTGACATATGTTCTCCCTCATTTGCAGATTGTAGCAACTATCCCTTATATATGTGAGTGTATACATTATGATGTAACACCAGGAGACAGGAAATCAGAAAAGAGACACAGAGGTAAAGGAAAAGAAAGAACCCGAAATAGGGAGATAGTAGGAAACAGATGTTACCAGGGAAAAGGTGGGGAAAATGGGAGTGATCGGCAGGGAGGAAGGGACATTCAAGAGGCCAAGGTATGTGTGTGGGGGGACTTAGGAGAGAGGGGATGGTGGTAGGCAGGTGTTATTGGGAGGAGAATGGGATTAATTGAGGCACTGGCACTGGAGAGTGAGGCCAGATGGGAGGAAAAAGAGTAGAGATGAATGAATCTTGGCAGGGCTAGAGGGAAATGTGAGGCCCCCAAACCCCATAAGAAATGCCCATACAGTGTCAGAACATTAGTGTATATGTATACCCGGCATCTCCTTGGCAAAGAACACAGTGCCAGACAGAAGAGACCTCCTTTTGAGTAGTTGCTGAGAGTGGTCCAGGAGACTCCCAAAATAGCACAGGCTATTGCCAAACCTCTTGGTTATCTCCCAGAACTACAACATAAGACCCTACTGCTGAAGACAGGACATGCTTCAGATACAGGACTTGGAGCAATGGAGCTAGAACTGACCCTGGAGGCCTTTTATCCAAAGTTTAGCTATCATAATGCTAAATGATTACATGCAAACTGGTAAGGGACAAAAATCAATCAATGGTCCAACCCAGCGCTAAAGCCTAATAACCAAAACGACCAACATGCAAACTACCTCTATTGGTGCAGTAGTGGCACTGTTATCTGGGTGGCAATCAACAGCTATCTAATTGGACTTAAAGCCCTCTCAATGGGAGTGAACTCATAGGTGGCACTCTAAACCTAGCCAAATACACATGGCAGGAGAAAGCATACATCCTAGAGAAAATAGTATCTCTTTCATATCTTTAGACAAATGAAATTTCTTACTATATGCTATATATGGATCTTTATATTTACAGACAAGCATAACATACACCACTTATCAAAGAATCTTCTTTTTGCAACAGATGGAGGCTACTGCAGAGATCCACAACTGGTTGGGCACAGAGAACATACATCTGAGAGATGCCTAGTACTAGGTGACAC
Source organism: Nannospalax galili (assembly GCF_000622305.1). NCBI lineage: Eukaryota > Metazoa > Chordata > Mammalia > Rodentia > Spalacidae > Nannospalax > Nannospalax galili. The sequence goes on along the minus strand of NW_008337307.1, from coordinate 10,732 downwards.
ATCTATAGTTGAAGTTCTGTACCTAAGGCTCACGGAACATAGCAGAACAAGGGGTAGAGAGAAAACTAATGCATCCCTCAACTCTCATCAGTGAAGCTTCCTTGAACAACAGAGTGCAATGCACACAGTGGGCCACAACTGGTCAAGTTTTAAAGAATAAGAGACTGTGCATTCTTGGATGGGACTCCTGTATTAACTCACCCACTCATGGCTCAGGGATCATTGCAGAAGAGGAGGTAGAAAGATTGTAAGAGCCAGGGTTGGTTCATGAACACAGGAAGCAGAGGCTTTCAGGCCACTGGAAGCTTGCACATGTGAACTTGTGGCAATGGTGGCATTGAGCACAGGACCCATGCCAACTCAATCAAACAAGGGCCCAGAGGGGAGGAAAGAAATGGGTGGCTGGGCCCCTAGATTGAGAACTTTTGGAGACTAATTACTACTGGACAAGGGAGAGTATGCCTTACATATGCTCTCTAGGTTAACTGACTAGACTCCAGTGGACATATTTACACTGAAGGACATGTGGGTACAAATGCTGGACTGAATGGAACTTAATGTGTATGGCAGAATACATGTAGTCCAGTTGGGGATATGGGTGGGGGAGGGGATCCAAAGTTGATTAAGAACTGTTGTATGAAATTACAAAAGCTCAATAAAAAGTTTTTTTAAAAATGAAAGGTTTTGCATACAGTACCAAAATTGAATAATATATTGAAACTAGAAATTATTATTTAATATCTGCTAAATGATGTAAATAAAATCATTGCAAAGAAATAATTTTAATTCCCCATTAGATGATGGCTGGGAAATTCTCATTCATTTAATCAATTTTGCAATGACTCTGTGTAGCCAAAATGACTGGAATCAATCTGGTGGGGTTTTATATCTTATAATATTTAGCAGTTTGAATTTCTGCATTTGTATTCTAAACTCAATTTTAGAAGGTTTATGAATGATGTCCTCATGTTCAAATCACATTAGCAACATAGCTTCATAAATATATTTCTCAGCACATTTCTAATTACGAAGACATGAAAAATGACCCATATAAATGACATCACCAATCCCATGAATGAGAAAACTATTCATCATTCTGTCTGAATTAAATCAGGAGCATATGGACTGTTCCTTCAAATGGCCATAACTTGGGATGCAAGTGTCCCTCCAAGACCCTGTGTCAGAGGCTTGGTACCTAGTGTGATGCTGTTGGGATGGTGTGGAACCTTAAAAAGGCATGACCTTAGGGAGAGGGTCTGAGACTCACTACCAGCATGTTCTCAAAACCAAAAAAAAAAAAAATAGTGGCAACTGTGGTCCTTCCTCCTCCTCTGTCCTCCCAACCATAAGGTGAACAGTTTGCATCACAATGTCCCTCAGCCATGAGGTTGGAACACAGAGTCGCTCTTAAAAAAAAAAAAATGTGGCACTAAATGGACTCAGTGGATATTTTAAGAGAGAGAGAGAAAGAACACACGAAGTTTGGAGGCAAAGGTGTTGCGGATATAGGGAGGACAAGAGGAGAGGGAATTCAGGGTAAATTTGATCAAAACACATTATATGTGTGTATGAACATTAAATATTTTTAAATTAAATTAAAAGCAGGCTCAGTGGGTAAGAGCACTAGCTGATCCTCCAGAGAACCCATGTTTGGCTCCCAGCACCCATATGGAAGCTAACAACTGTCCATAACTCCCGTTCCAGGAAACTTGAAACACTCCTCTGGCATCCTATTGCATGCATGTGATGCACTTACATACATGCAGGCAAAACACCTATACATATAAAATAAAAATAATGTTTTAAAAAGTGTATTGCAATACAATTTCATAAGAGTCCATATGTATAGCCAAAGGCTACATAACAAGCAACAATGTGAGACAGGTGACACCTTCTTTTGAGTTGTTGGCCAGGGTGGCCAAAGGGATTCCCAGATAGTAACCCAGCATAGAACTGGGAAACAGTGGGGGGGGGGAGAGGCTGGAAAGATGGCTCAGCAGTTAAGAGCACTGGTTGCTCTTTGCAGAAGACCTAGGTTTGATTCCCAGCACCCACAAGGTGGCTAACATCTGTCCATAACACCAGTTCCAAGGATCTGATGCCCTCTTCTGGCCTCCACAGGCATTGTAAGACACAGGTGCACTTACATACATACAGACAAATACTCATACACATAAAATAAAAATAAATAAATTTTTTTAATTTTTGTTTTTTGGTCCCTTTTCTTTGGAGACAGGGTCTCCCTATAGACCCAGCTAACCTAGAGCTCACTAAATAGACCAGGTTGACTTTGAACTCACAGAGATCCACCTGCCTTTGCCCGAGTGCTGGGATTAAAGATGTGCAATCACCACACCCAGCTAAATAAAATTTTTAACATGCTGTGCAGGGATCACTCTGCACCTCCCTCCCAAACTGTGAAGTCAAGTCTCAATGATGAGGATGAGACACACTCAAAGCAGGTGAAACTCAATGTCTGTGTTTCCTCCAAAAGTCATGCTGGAACTCAGTCTCCAATTAAGTATTGTAAGGGTCTGAGGGTTTGTCCGGAATTAACGAAGGGCTGGAAAGATGACTCGGCAGTTAGGAGCATGCACTGCTCTTCCAGAGGACCCAAGCTCACTTCAGGTGGCCCACAACTGCCCCTAACTCTGCTCCAGGGAGATCCAACAACTCTGGCCTCTACAGGCACTGCACTCACATGTGCACACCCACATACAAGATGCACATAAGCAAAACCAAGAATAAGGTCGGGCATGGTGCACATCTTTAATCCCAGCGCTCAGGAGGCAGAGCTCTGTGAGATCAAGTCCAGCCTGCTCTACACAGTGAGTTTCAGTCCAGCTGGGGCTACATGGAGACCCTATCACAAAAAATAAATAAATAAATAAATTAAAAAATAAATAAAAGTGCATTGCAAACATCCAAGAATATCAACTAAAATTAATGAAACCTATTAAAAATTCAGTGAGAAATATGATAAAAATATTTTATACAGAAATTACATATAAATTACAAATACACATTTGTGTATTTAAAGACTGAGTAGGAGACTAATGTTCAAATAGCAAAATACTTAGGATGTGGTGGCACAAGTCTTTAATCCCAGCACTCAGGAGGCAGAGGCAGGCCGATCTCTGTGAACTCAAGGCCAGCCTGGTCTACATAGTGAGTTCCAGGCCAGTTGGAGCTATAGGGAGACACTGTGTCAAATAGGCCAAAAAATAAAAATAAATAAGTAGCAAAATACACAAAATGCACCTCAGATGAATAATATTCTGGAAGATAAAATTTTACACATATCAAAAGTATACACAGGAAAATCAGGAGAAAATAAGCTCATATTTTCACAGATTTCTTATAGTTGCCATATGGCTTTGGTGGAGGCCACAGAGAGAAATCTAAGAGAAATATACTATTGGTTCTTCATATTTGAAGTCATACCACAGGATGGAGAAAAAGGTGGCATCTTACAGCTTGGGTTTAGGAATAATAAGGCTGAAAGGATGATCCACAGAAGTGGGAAACGTTTCTGAGCATTGAACCAAGGCTCAAATGATGGAACTCCCCTTCAAAGTCTGAGTAGTGCCACAATTGACTCCCACAGCTCTCGCAGTGCCCAGTGAAGAACTCAACATGTGTACATGTGGTGAAAGGTGCAGAAGGATGTGGTCATGAGAAGGAAATGAAAGCAGAGGCAGAAAAGCAGTGATTAACGGCATGCGATTCTGGAGACAGGCTGGTTTGTTCTCAGTTCCGGTTCCTGTGTTTGACTGAAGCCCCAGTTTCCTCACTGATAGAATGATGGGGATCCCAGATTCTCTCTCAGTAGCTCTTAGTGATTCTGCACAGCAAGCATTTAACAAACACTATCCGAGGCATTGGTACTGGCAGACATAGCTCTACTGCACTTTCTAAAGTGGGTCTACATCTGGGTTCTTCAAAACTGGGGACATGGCACAGTTGGTAAAGTGCTTTTTGGACAATATGATGGCCTGAGTTCAAATCCCCAGAACTCATGTAAAAGCTGACAGAGTGGCACACATCTGTGATCGCAATGCTCCCACCACCAAGTAAGAGGGGGAGACAGGAAGCTTCCAGACCAGCTAGCCTGGTACACACAGCCATGTGTAATGAATAGACCCTGTCTCAAACAAGGGCCAACATCCAACATGTTCTGTCCTCTGACTTCCCTATGCCCACTATGGCATGTGCACACACACATTCATACACATACATCATATTCTTACAGAGAGAGAGACAGAGACAGAGACAGAGACAGAGACAGACAGAGAGACAGAGAGAGAGAGAGAGAGAGAGATCTGCAGCACTTTGCCTGATATCTCCACCATGCCTTCCCATCGAGAGAGAGAGAGAGAGAGAGAGAGAGAGAGAGAGAGAGAGAGAGAGAGAGAGAGAAGCTGTTGGAAGTTCTTCAGATCTAACTTCTGAGTCTTCATATAGAATTCAGTGTTATTTCCTCTAAATTCTGAATACCCAATCTTAAGCTAGCCCAAGCTTCTTATAGCATGTTCAGTAACATAAGCAAATATTATTCATCAGCACCATTCAATATAAAGTTAGTAGATGAATTAAAACAATATATAAGCATTTTAGTAGGCCAATTCACTTTGACTGTTCAAGATTATCTCTTTTGTCATTCTTTTTTTTTCTTTCTTTTTCTTTTTTTGTTTTGTGTTTTGTTTTGTTTTGGTTTGGTTTTGGTTTGGTTTTGGTTTGGTATTTTTTGAGACAAGGTCTCCCTGGAGCCCCAGGGGCTGACCTGGAACTCTATGTAGACCAGGTTGGCCTCGAACTCACAGAGATCCACTTGCCTCTGCCTCCCATTTCTAAGATAAAGTTGCTGAAAAAGAGTGAGAGCTGAAAGAGAGCTCAGAAGGTCAGTGGTGGTAAAAGCCCATTTTCTCTAGAAGCTCTCTCTATACACCCTCTGCTCACAGTCAGATTTTCCAGGATGTGAAGAAAGTTAAAGAAAGGAGAAAAATAAGGACAGATAAGAGAGAAAATCCAGTAGATTTCCTTATCTTTCCCAAGAGCACAGAATGGGATGGAGGTGGAAGGGACCAGAAGCAGTCTTAGAAATTAGAGCATTGCAACTTTCACCATCAACCATACACGTTATTGTGAGAATAACTTTGTGACAAGTGTTTAACAGTCCATCTCAATTATTCTCACAATCACTTTTTTAACATAAGCAATATCTTTAAACCTGAGGTTCAGAGGGATGAATTAATATATTTATCAAACTCACTAAAGAATATGAGGAAGTTATTACCAAGAACCAGAGCGGCATGTGTGTATTCTGCTTCCCATGATAACCACACAGGAAACACGGGTTTAGGTGAGAATTCAGTACACATTTTCTTATCCACCCCCTCCCTCTTGTGGCTCAGTTAAATATACCATTTTAATGTCAAGTGTCAAGGACAGGAAACAGTTAAGAACATTGCCTGCTCTTGCAGAGGCCCCAGGGTCAGCTCATGGTATTCACATTGGGCAGCTTGCAACGGCCAGTAACTCCGACTCCAGGGGATCCAGTGTCCTCTTCTAGCCTCTGTAAGCACCTGCACTCATGTGTACATACTCACACAGAGACACACACAAACACATGATAAAAAATTAAATATTTTTAAATATTTTATTTATTTTTTATGTGTCTAGGTGACCCATGTCCTGCAGTCCCCACAGAAGTCAGAAGAAGGCATCAGATTCCCTGGAACTAGAGTTATGGATGGTTGTTAACAACCATGTGGGGCTGGGAATCTAACACAGGTCCTCTGCAAGAGGAACTAGTGCTCTTAACCACTGAGCCATGTCTCCAGTCCCAAAACTTTTTTTTTTTTTTAAGTGGAGAGAATGGACACCTCATTCTCTTGATTTTTTAGGAAACGCTTTCAGTTTTCTCCCCATTCAGCTCCATACACATTTTTCATTCAAAGTAATAGAAACCAACATTTTGTTTTAGGAGAAAAGCTTACAGTTGACAGAGAAGGCACAAGGATAACTCAGAGTTCTGGTATACCCCATATCTAGTTTGCTCCATCAGTACCATCATATATTAATTTTTCACAGTTAATGAATCAGTGCAGATACAGTATCATTAGCTGAAATATACGCTTCATTCAGATATTCATTTTTCACCCAATGTCCTTCTGAGGCCAGAGTCCACCTCGAATGCCACATTATATGTATTTATCATGATTATGTTTGTTTGCTGACATTGACAGTTTTGAGGCATGATGATGGTATTTTATAGAATAGCTTTAAATGGGATTTCTCTGATATTTCCCTCATAGTTGAAATAGGCTTTATGTTTTGAGAGTAAGAATACAGTAAGAAAATACTTTTATTTTTGTTGTGTTTTTGAGTTGGGGGGGGTCTTACTATGTTGTTCGGGCTGGCCCAGGACTCATAGTCCTCCTGCTTCGGTCTCCTAGCTCTGTGATTACAGGTATGCACCACATCTGTTTCTAGAGTGCCAACTTCTTCACATCACATTGATGGTAAAGTACTACCAACACAGCTTTCCATGTTTGACGCTAACTTTGTTAGTCTGATTTGAGGTCGTGATTGCTGTTTTTCCATGTTAAAGATATTTTGTTAATGTGATTATTATTTGAGGTATAGTTTATGTTGAGAAAAATATACACATTTTAAATATATGATACCATTGCTTTTGACAGATAAATTTACCCATATAATCACTTCTCCGATCAGGATATAGAATTTTTCTACCAACCTGTTTTACCTCTGTTTTGCCTTCTCCTTCCTCTTAAATCATGTGTGTGTGTGTGTGTGTGTGTGTGTGTGTGTGTGTGTGTGTGTGTGTATGTGTGTGTGTGTATAAGTTTTTGAGACATGGTCTCATGTAACTCAAACAGAATTCAAACTTTCTGTGTAAACAAGGCTGGCCTTGAACACCTGATCCTCTTGCCTCCTCCCCTCAAATCCTGGGACTGCATGTGTGTACCACCATACTCAGCACCTTTTAATTCAGTGTTTTATTTCCTGAAATAACTAAGGAATTTTCTCAGGTATAGTGGAGTCCTAAATGTCCCATCTCTAGTCAGCATAGTGCACATAGCAAGTTCTCTAGAACCAAATAGGCTCTTCACTTGGCTGTGTTCTATAAGGTGGTAGTCACAGATGGCTTATCTATCTGTTGTCCTGAATGAACTAATTATTAAGGTCAGCTTTAGCATCCAATGGACTTGAAATTTCATCTTATAAATAGAAACAGAGGGCACACAAATTTACTCTTAGGAAAAAAATATTTAGCAAAACAAAGGAACCAATTCTTTCTCCATTACAACTGAAAGTTTAAAATGTGCAGAAGTCGACCTGATTCTGGCACTTCTGGAAAAATTATTTTGCATAAAATAAAAAATAATGTTATCTTCTGAAGAGCATAAAAGAGAAGCAACAGAGCCATACATTTATGGATTTTGTGTGTACAGGAGGTAGTGCATGTGTCATGGTACACATGGAGGTCCCAGGACAACTTCCCAGAGTTCCTTCTCTCCTTTTACCATGTGGGTTCTGGGATCAAACTCAGGTTGTCAGGCTTGGTGGCAAGCATCTTCACCTGCTGAGCCTCTCATCCCCTCTTTCTCTCCCTTCACTCAATGTTCTATATTTATAGTATTTGTTTCACATCTCTCAGGAATAACCTAGTCACAGTACCTCTTGATTGTAAGTGTGCATGTGTGTGTGTATGTGTGTATATTTAAACAACTTCTTAGTGAGAGTTAGCCTGACTTCAGCTTTACAGCTGAAGTAAAAAGAGGTGATTCATGCAGGGCTCGGTTCATCAGTACATCATACGTTCATAGACCCACAACCAAGGGCCACTGAGGACATTTTCTCACCTCAGAAAATTTGGTTTCAATGGCTAATAACACAGGACCCATCATTTGATCTAGTTTTTCTGCCTCTGCATTTGGGTATATCTTTTACACAGACATCCATGTTGGATTCTGTTGTCTAAAGCAAGTGACAGGGCTGACCAGATTCCAGAGGATAAGAAATTGATGCCTATTGACTGGTGAGAAATACTGCATAGTCAAATTTCTGATGACAAAGATATGGAATTCAATTGATGGATTCAGTCATTTTTATCATCTCCTTCCCTTATTTATTTTATTTTGTTGTTTGTTTTCTTTTTAAATCTTTGAATTTTTGCAAATTTCATAAAATATATTTTGACCATATTTAGATACCCCTCCTCTCTCTTCACCCCTCTTATAGTCCCCTGAAAAATTCCATGGACTCTGTCATATACGTTAAGGCTTATTCAGCCCAGTTTGTGTCCCAAAATATCCTTAGGTGTGAATCCATCCACTGAAGTCTTGGTAAACTACCTAATGTCATATCCTTAGGGAAAACACACTCTCCATCTCCCAGTAGTTATCAATTGCCAATAGTTCCTCAACTAAAGCTGGGACTTCTTGCCCACTTCCCCAATTCTATGCTGGGATTTTGTCTGGCTTGACCTTGCATGGACACTCAATGACCAGTGTTGTGAGTTCATATAAGTAACTTCCCAGCTGTCTGGAGAACTCTGTTTCCTTGTGGTCATCCACCACCTCTGGCTCTATTATCTTTCTACTCCCTCTTCCACAATGGTCCCTGAGCCTTGGATAGCAGAGATTTGATATAGGCGTCCTATTCAGGGATAAGCACTCTGCAGTCTCTTATTCTCTATACTTTGGCTAGTTATGACTTTCTGAGTTAATCACAATCTGCTGCATGAGAAAGCTTCACTGGTGAGTGTTGGGAGGTATATTAATATTCTTTCTTCCCTCCTGTTCCACTATTTTCCCTGAGCCTTAGGTGTACAGGCTGCATTGTAGATGTGTCACTTAGAGCTGGGCATCTACAGACACTTATTCTCTGTGTGTGACCAGTTGTGGAATTCTGTAATAATCTCCATCTGTTGCAAAAAGAGGCTTCTATGATAAGTGGTGAGAGGTACACTTGTCTTTAAATATAAGGATACATATTCAGAAGACAGTAAGAAATTACATTTATCTAGAGATGTGACAAAGTAGAGCTTTATCTAGGATCTATGATCCTTTACAGCAATGCCAATTTGGCTATTTATAGTACCACACATGAGTTCTCTCCCATTGAGTGGGCCTTAAGACCCCATTAAATAGGAGTTGATTACCCCCCCAATATAAAAGTGCTACTACTGCACCAGTAGAGATTTTTGGGGGGCTGGTCATTGTTGTCGTTCATAGACTTTATTGCTAGATGGAATCACCAACTGGTTTTCTCCCTTGCATAGACCCGTCTGATACTATGGGAGCTAGTCTTCAGGGAGGAGGCTTCCAGGTCCAAGTCCTGTGTCCAAAGCATGTCCTGTTTTCATCAATAGGATCTTACCTTCAATTACTGAGAGGAAATCAAGGGCTATGGTAATAGTGGTGTGTAATATTGGGAGGCTCTTGGATTACCCTGACCAACAACTAAAAGGGACATTTCCCCTGCCTGGCATTGTGATTTTTGTTATATAGCCTTCAGCTATACATGTGCACTCATATTTATTGTGTGTATTTTTGAGTAGGCTTTTGAACTAATACATTCCCTCTGGTTTTTCTGCACCTATATCTTGTAGGATACTGCCCATGTTTTCTTCTAACAGTTTCAGAATTTCAGGTTTCACATTGAGGTATTTGATCCACTTGGAGTTGACTTTTGTGCAGGGTGATAGACATGGGTCTAATTTCTTTCTTCTACACATGGAGATCCAGTTTTCCCAGCACTATTTGTTGAAGATGCTGTCTTTCCTCCAATATGTGTTCTTGGCACCCTTGTCAAATATTGGTTCCCACCCTTTTTAAATCAGCATCAATTTAGACACCTGAATAAAACAAGTAATATACAGTATTTCCTAAGAAACCCTATAGAGCTGAGATCAAAGATTTTTAGGAAGCTTTTTCTTTAAATAAGTTCTTCTCCCTTGAAGAATTTTTTAAAATCATAAATTTTCATTTGCTCCTTCTCTGCCCCTAGCTCATGGTAGCTATTCCCTTCACTACAACAGCTTCTATATAGCCTATGTCTCCATTTTCCTATAAAAGGAAAAATATCTTCTTGATGACCAGCTACTTTCATACTTTTTAACTTTTTCTTTCCATTTATGAGAAATTACTAATGTTAGCACTTGATTTATTAACTCAATTCCTTCTCCTTTCTTTTAAAGCCAAATGTTTTAAAATGCATTTCCAAATGCTTCAGCAAATAATTTTTTAATCTTATTTTACATTTTTGGCCATTGACTTGAAGATTATGTACTTATGTCAAAACCACCCCCAACTTCTGCTCCTCCCCCAGATCTCAGTAAAGACCATCCCCTTGGAGAGACCGTCCCTGACCCCCACATGTCTTCTTTGTGGCTCATAGCATCTTGCTCTCATTCTTTCACAGTCATCAGAACTTTATTACAATGAGTTTACTATGCTTTTCTTTTTCTCTTTCCTATCTCCCCTAGATACATATATCATAAGTGGTTTATCAATAATTCATTAGGAATTAGCAGAGTGACTGTTGATAATGAATATTTATTGACTATACAAATATAAAGAATTGACCATAGTCTATATCAGATAGTCAATTGGCATACAAGGATTAAGAGGGTAGCTATCAAGAAAGGAGAAAAGCCGGGCGTGGTGGCACAAGCCTTTAATCCCAGCACTCAGGAGGCAGA
>NW_008337306.1:2253-2964 GCF_000622305.1 Nannospalax galili | reverse complement strand
AGGCAGTCAAGCAATCTTCTAGACTTCTTTCTCTATGTCTTTCTTCTTTGCCTCAGCAGAAATAGGATACATGATTCCCATAGGCTCTTCTGGGGTCATGACCCCCACTTGCTGAGGTTGCTGGACAATACCGAACTAGCCTGGGTGAGTTACACAATTCACCCCAAGCTCTCATCTCCCTAATTTAGGATATTCTCCAGGCACTCCCACTAGTCCAGAGCTCAAGCCTTCTGCATTAGTTAGTAATAACCAGCACATTTTGTTCCCATCAGCACTCCTTGGGTTTTGGTCCTGTCGTGCTGAGGCTTCTAGAGGACGCCTGACTAGCTAGGAGACATAGCTATGTCCAGTCCTGATAGGTCACAATTCACCTGCTTTGAGATCAGTCCCAGTCACCTGGCTTCAGAACACACAGCTTTTTTGCTTAGCTAGTTAGACTCAGCCCAGCATATACCCATCACAGCGTCTGGGCCTATGCTCCTTCACCTTCCTGGAGAGTTCCTGACTAGCCTACCTTGATCCATCCAATCCCTCCAATAAAAAAAAATCAAAAGACAGAACCTGAAACCCTGACCAATAAAGTATTTAGACCAGATCAGAAAGCAACCAAGCTATATCAGCAATATTAACAGAATTAAACTTCAACACAATGAAGGCAGGCCTGAGTTTCACATCAGACACAAGCAACAAAAGAAATCAAAATGCCTAGAA
>NW_008337306.1:0-2035 GCF_000622305.1 Nannospalax galili | reverse complement strand
TGGGTTTGAGGCCAGCCTAGTCAACATAGCAAGTTCCAGGTTAGGTGGGACTAGAGAGAAACCCTGTCTCAAAAAGACCAAACAAAAAAAGAGATAGAAAACCTGACAAATTAGAGTAACAGCAGCAGACAACTATAAAAACACCCACTTAACCAAGATGAGATCAGATATCCATGCCAAGAAACAACCAAGGACACAACTCCAGATGCCTGGGCTCCATCAGAAAAACACTAGCAACATGAAGAACCAATACAATGTGTCACCTCCAGAAATTAGCACACTCATGGGAAAAATTCCTGAGAAAGGCAGCACAGCTGATACATAGACAATGATTTCAAAATAACATTCATATATACGTTCAGGGAACTGAAATAGGACAGGTATAAAAGGTGAGTGAAAACCGTGACACACACTGTTGAATGAGGTAAGTAAAACAATTCAAGGCTTGAAATTAGAATTCACTGAAGGTATAGAATCTCCAGGGAAAAGCCAGACAAAGAAAACTAGAAATTAAAAGCTCTGGAAGTTATTTACAAACACACACTGAGCCCATTAATATCCTAGTGAGCTCTGTAAGCTTTCTGATTCATAAATCAGGCACAGTCTCTCAGGCAGATGGGGGAAGTGTGCAGGTCCAGGACTCTGTGGGGTGGAAGCAGCTGGTGGTGACTATGAGTGGGGGTTTTTGTTCAAGTGTGAAGCACTGTGGGAGGAGAACTATAATGCTGCTGACAGTAATAATATGCCAGATCTTCAGCCTGGACACTGCTGATGGTCAGAGTGAAATCTGTCCCAGACCCACTGCCTATGAAGCGATCAGAGACCCCAGATGCCCGTTTGGATGCCAAGTAGATCAGCAGTTGGGGAGCCTGTCCTGGTTTCTGCTGGTACCAGGCCAAGTAGTGGTAAGTACCAGCTGAAATACTCTGACTGGATTTGCAGTTAATGGTGGCCCTCTGTCCTGCTGACACTGCCAGAGAGCGAGGAGACTGGGTCATAATGATGTCCCCACAGGCACCTGTAATTAGGAAGAAACAATGATTATACACTCATACACTCACACACAAACACACACATTTGAAACATTGGAATTTGACATTTACAATCTTTATAAAAGCATTATGTCAGTATTCACACTGTGTTCATATAGGAAATAGTAATTATATCTCATTACATCTTATAATTATCCATATCTCCTTAATAATATTAATGTAAAGATGCTGTGACAGTTTTAAAATTCTCACCAGACACCCAGAACAGCAGGGCCAGGAGGACCTGGGTCTGTGGCACCATCTTGCTGTACATGTCTCTGATGCACCTCAGTTTTCACTAATTAGGCCTGGTTTATAAAATCTGAGCAGCTGGGCTGGGCCTGGAGGGGCCTATGCAAAGCAGTCAGCAGATATAAAGGCAGATTGTTGGGCATGAGGGAACCTGGTGAACATCAACAACCGGAAATACTGTCATAGAAAGTGAAAGTAATGAGTGGAAAGGGGTCAACATAGAAGCTGAAGGTGAACTTAGATCTCTGAAATCAGAAGTGCTAGACTCACTACTGACATGTCTTCATTTAAAACCTACGATACATTCCAGTGCATTTAGTTCTAACGAAATGATATAATAATGACCTCAAGTCTATCATCCTTGGAAAATATAAAACATGTAAAAATGTCCAGCAAGAGCAAAAGAAATGAGCAAATATAGGGAAATTAAGAGGACGAAGAGAGAAAGGAAGGAAGGATAGGAGACCAGGAGGTCCGGAGGAAGGTGGTTTAGCTGCGAGGTCAAAAGGGGCCAAAAAATGGAAAGACAAGCAAGCAGCAACTGTTTATGACTTTTTGCAAATTTCATACAATATATTGAACATACAATATGTTGATCAAATTTAGATTTCCTTCCTCCATCTCCACCCTCTATCAACACCTGCTCCAATTTCACCTCTCTCTCACTTCCTTTTCTCCCTCTTTCACACACAGACACAAAGACACACACACATAATCACTTATTTAACATTGAAAGAGGTGCTTTATGCTAG
>NW_008337305.1:0-252 GCF_000622305.1 Nannospalax galili | reverse complement strand
TCCTTGGTTGTCTCCTTTGATGTACAGAACCTTTTTAGTTTAATGAGGTCCTACTTGTTCATTCTTGCCCTTGTTTCCTGGGCTATTGGTGTCCGGTTTAGGAAGTCCTTTCCTACACCTATATCTTGTAGGTTTTTCCCAACATTTTTTTCTAAGAGTTTCAGAGTTTCAGGCTTTACATTGAGGTCTTTGAGCGATTCAGAATTGACTTTTGTGCAGGGTGAAAGATAGGGGTTTACTTTCATTCTTCTA
>NW_008337304.1:433-561 GCF_000622305.1 Nannospalax galili | reverse complement strand
CACTAAGAGCAATGCTGGGGGATTACTATACCAGATCTTAAACTGTATTACAAAGCTATAGTCACAAAAAAACACGGTACTGGCACAAAAATAGACCCATAGATAAATGGAAGAAAACTGAAGACCCA
>NW_008337304.1:0-361 GCF_000622305.1 Nannospalax galili | reverse complement strand
TTCAGAAAATGGTGCTGGCAAAACTGGATCTCCACCTGTAGAAGAATAAAAGTCAATCCCTATCTTTCACCATGCACAAAAGTCAGTTCCAAATGGATCAAAGATCTCAATGTAAAGCCTGAAACTCTGAAACTGTTAGAAGAAAACATTGGCAAAAACCTACAAGATATAGGTGTAGGAAAGGATTTTCTAAACCAGACATCAATTTCTCAGGAAACAAGTTCAAGATTCAACAAATGGGACCTGATTAAACTAAAAAGCTTCTGTACATCAAAGAAGGCAACCAGGGAAGTGTAAAGAAAACTCACATAATGGGAGAAAATCTTCACCAGTGATACATCTGACAGAGGTTTAACATCCA
>NW_008337303.1:0-779 GCF_000622305.1 Nannospalax galili | reverse complement strand
GATAGAATTTTGGAGATTCTTTGTTTCTAGGGGTGTTGTTCAAGGTAGAAAAGGAAAGGGGGTGAAACGCCAATTCATAGGGGAATATTCCCAAGACCCGAAGATCACAGGGGATTCCTCGCTAGTCCACAGGGCAAGACTGACCGCAAGTTTCAGAGAACTGGTGACTGTTCTAAGAGCATTTAACTGGTCTTTTCATGACAGGTTTTGCATTAGAAAGATATCTAGATAGGAGGTCTTTGTCTACACTTTGTCTACACAAGTTTCAGAGAACTGGTGACTGTTCTAAGAGCATTTAACTGGTCTTTGCGTGACAGGTTTTGCATTAGAAAGATATATAGATAGGAGGTCTTTGTCTACACCCAGGTGGGCGGTCAGAGTCCTTACAGAGGACTAAGAGCCTTTGGCTAATCATCAGGGAGTAGCCTGATCAGAAAGCCTCAATTTCTCCTTCATCTTTAACGGTCCCATGTGAAGACTCAGACTGAAAGTAAAAGGGGGAAAAGGAGGGGCTGCTGATCCTCAAGAGTGGTGTGGCCAAGGCAAAGGTGCTGCTACCCTCTTGGAGAGAGGAGGTACTCACAAACTCCATGTGGTCCAGGAGCCCCACGTTCAGGTGCCAGCTGTGGGCCTCTCCCTCCCCTCATGGGCTATTGGCCACCAACCCATGAGAAAAGAGGAAGCAGAAGCTATGAACAGGGTCAAGACAGCCCATGAGTATGATGGACAAAGCTTTCTGGGAGACAGCTTCAGTGAGACAGCTCATTTATTCAGTGGGG
>NW_008337302.1:7072-7823 GCF_000622305.1 Nannospalax galili | reverse complement strand
GATGTTGGCTCTGCAACCTGTAATATGATCTTTTGTAGAATACTATGAAAAGTTTTCATTCTTACTTCATCTAACAGTCATTGAAATCCTATTTATCTATGAAATAATTCAGATCTTGAGGATTTTGTCCCCTAAAATTTGGGAAAATCTACTATAGTTTAATGTTGTGGACTGACATTGTTAATTGTTATTATATCAGAATCAATTTTAAGCTTTTTTTTCTACTTGGTTTTTGTGTTATAAAATTAAGAATCATAATATTATGTATAAAAAATTTACAATTGTTCTCTATAAAATTTCTTTCTACTATCATGTACGGATCATTTTATCTCTTCTACCCATCTTCACTTGCAGTATGTTTTATGATGTGAGAATTGATATTCCATCTTTTTTATATATCCTTTTAGCTGTTTGCTTGTTTTCCATAATTAGTTCTAGGTTTCTGAATGTCATTGTCAATAAAGTGTGTTTTTTGGACAGAAGATATACTTGATTCTTACTTTGAACCCACTTTTCCTGACTCTAACTTTTAATTGGTGACCTGAGGCAACTTTCATTTAATATTATTGTGAGAAGATTTTTTTAAATTCAAGATGATTTTGCTGGTGTTCTGGCTGTTAGAATCATCGATTAGTATTAATCTTTATTAGTATTAATATTGAGCTCTACTTTGTTTTCTGTGTGGCTAATAGTGGACTCCTTCTGGAACATGGTGCATTCATCAATTACTCTTTACAGTTGTATTCTGACT
>NW_008337302.1:1837-5732 GCF_000622305.1 Nannospalax galili | reverse complement strand
ATCCACAAAAAATTTATAGGATCTAGTTTTCTTTAAAGTTCAAAGACTGGTAAGACTTCTCATAAAGAAAAAACCAGAATATCTCCAAATAATTTACAGCTAATCACAGTGTAAAACAAAAAAAAAAAAAAAAAAAAAAAGAAAGAGATGTGTTAGATTAGAGCACATTATGCAATTTGTAATTGAGAGAAACCCTAGAAATGTGAAGCATATGACAAGTTCTTTAGTCAGATTTAATGTTTAATCAGACAATTCATACTGGAAAGTAAACATTCGGATAAGAAGAATGTGAAAAATAGAAAGATCACCACATAGAAGACTTGAGAGATTTAAAACTAGAGAGATACCCCATAACTATAAAGGGTTTGAGAAGTCCTGTACTTGTATTTCAACTCTTAGAGAACATCAAAGAATTTACAATAAAGGGAGGCACTGCAGATATAAGGAAAGTGGCAATTCCTTTAATAATATGTCAAATGATGGCAGTTCTCAAAAACACATATGAAAGAGATAGTTTACAATTGCACAGAGTGTGGTACACCCTTTGCCTGTGGCTCAATCCTTAGAAAGCAAAGCAGAATCCATACTGGAGGGATATAACTGAAAGTCTGGGAAATGCTCAAATGCTTATATTTGTATATTACAAAACTTCAAGTGTACTGAATGAAAAAGAATTAATCATAAAATTGCAAAATCTCTAATACAAATTTATTTTTAATTCTTAAGTGTGAGAAACTAGAAATATAATTACTGTGAAAAAGCCTTTACTTTCCCATCCAATCTTGTTGAATATCACAGAATCTTTATTGTCATGGAAACATACAGATAAACAAAACATGTCAGCCACAATTCACAAATTGTGTCTTAGGAAACATCAGCGATTTCTTCATGAACAGGAACATCACAACATTCAAAGATTATTACCTCATTATTTATAGTCAAAGAAAACAGTGTGAAAAGAGCAGTGTGCTGGATAGCTTTAGTGTAAGCTTGAAACACAGGAATAGGGAGCCTCCACTGGAGAATTACCTCCATTTGACTGGCCTGTGGCCATATCTGTGGAGTAATTTTCTTGTTGTTGAGTGATGTGGGAGGACCCAGCCCACTGTGAGTGGAGACATTCCTGGACAGGTGGTCCTGCATTGTATAAGAAAGCAGTGTGAGCAGGGTCCAGGGTAGCAAGCTAGTAAGAAGCGTTCCTCCAGCATTCCACCAGTGCTCCAGCCTCTGCCTCCAGGTTCCTGCCCTGAGTTCCTACCTCGGCCTCCCTGATGAACCCTGGGAGATGTAAGACAAATAAACCCTTTCCTCCCCACTTTGGTATTGGTGAGAGCGTTTTGTCGCAGCAATGGAGAAACAAACTAGAACAAGAACTTAAGTATCATTGGGTTGCCACATATTATCTGAATATGTGAATATGTGAAAATGTTAATATACATATATGCAACTTAGAAAATCCTAAAGTGTGTGAAGACCTTGTATCTTAATTTGCACATGAAGGGGGAAAAGATTTATGCAAATATCTTTTTAAAGGTGTAAACTCTGTAATAAAAAGACCAGGACACAGTACAGTCCTTATAATATGACAATCTAGAATAAGTTTTAAAAATATGTCAATTATTTCTATATTTTCATCAAATGGTATATGATATTTTGATAGACAATACAATTTTATTTAGAAACATTTTTGTTGCCAAAACTGGTACCACAGGCTAGGTTGACCTTACAGAAAAATTTTATTTAGAAATATTTTTGTTGCCAAAACTGGTAACATAGGCTACGTTGACCTTCAACTAAATTCATATTTTCACTAAGTGTGGTGACTCATGCCTGTAATCCCAGTACTCAGAGGCAGAGGCAGGCAGATTTCCATGAGTTCAATGCCAGGCCAGTGTACCTTGTGAGTTTGAGGTTACCTGGGGCTACAGGGAGACCCTGTCTCAAAAAACGACCCCCCAAAATTCATATTTTCTAATTTATAAAGGATATCATGAAAATTTATGCCAATTGTTGACTCGGAGTTGAAGGGATGTGTTTTTGTTCAGTGCATTAGCAATGCTTCATTGGTGCCAATTGTTCCATGAATAATTCATGGAGAAGGAAAATTCATCAGAGTAGATGTATTTCTTTTTGATGAGTGATAATGCACTTTAGTGTGGTGTGTGTTTGGCATATTTCTACCATAGGAAAACAAAAGGAGAATCCCTAGTATTCGAAAGCAATCATTTCCAATGACTCACTGGTGAGAGTAATCTGCAAAGTATATTAACTTAGTGCTGAATAACACAATAGAGAGAATGGTTAGGCGTTTTCAGTGTTAGTTAATGTAGTAACAGCCATAGGTGGAAAATTGAAACTTATCTCCCTAGATTTGTGATTATAACATTTTACTATCCTATTACATTTTAGCCTAGCCTTTAAAAATTGCAGATAATGATGAAAATTGAAGACACTGTTGCCTTTAGTTCCAGTATTCAGGAAGCAGATGCATGTGGATCTCTGTGATTTCAATGCCAGCCATGTGTACATAGCAAGTTCCAGGACAGCTGGGATTACAGGGAGACCCTGTCCCAAAAAATAAAATAAAATAAAATAAAGACATTTTATTCCAAGTCAGAATATTAATGATGGGAAAAAATATTATGTAAGATAGGATTATAAATTACTACATTTACACAAAAATATGAATACACAAAAATGCATATTGATACATATTCATACATGTTTAGATAAAATCATATCTATAGGACACGTAGTTGTGTTCCCAGTACTGTGGCTTTCTGAAGACAGTACACTATTTGTTAGTTTAATATAGAAATAAATTCAATCTGTCTTGCTTTCTAAGGATGATGTGATAATTTATTTCAATAGCTGCTGCATGAGAACTGATGAATCCATAGTACATTATCAATGCGTTATTAATATTATTTGCACTGTGAATAAACAATGCGTTATGCAAAATTCATGAACGACATTGAAAATGATTTGCTTTATTTATTGAGTGCACTAAGAATGAATTTCAGTGTAAAGTAGCGGTGCCGGGCATCAGTCCCCTGGTAATTCAAAACAGCCAATCCTGAATTTTTGATGTGAACCATATTTTGATTAATAAGATGATTACATGGCAGTCCAGTGAATTACTAATATTTTATTAAACTAAAATTTTAAATATTCTTGAAGATGTTGTTGAATATTAATAAAAATTTTCTGTAAAGCTAAATAATGAGATAACTGAAAATAAATCATTAAAAAGTAATAAGTATATATATATTCATTCAAGACTATAATATACCTTAGTGTTGCTCTATGAAAATGTGTATTAACTTCCAAATTGTCTATTAATTTAAAGAAATTCTGTTTCTTTGTTTCCTTTAAGATACATTTTGAATAAAATGCATTGGATTTGTTTGGAAATTTTTAAAGCTGCATATAAGTTGATATTTTAATAACTCAATAATGTGTTTAATGATTTAACAAAGAAATTCTTTATGAAAATACTATCTTCTTTCAAATAGAAACTCTCACATATTTCAATGGATGATAAACAAAGGATAATCTTTCAAATTTGGGTAAATCTGTGGATTGTTTTTTCCCAGGGATCTTTTTCTTTGGGACTTACTTTCAAATAATTTGCATGATCTATTTATTAGAGATAATATAGTAGAGACATCATGATAAATATAATGAAGATTACCTGGACTTGTCATTTTAATCCTAATTTATGACTACTGATATATTTAAAAATTGCCACTACTTTTCTTTACATCTACCCCCCCACCCACTTCTTTGTGGGACAACTGAACACATGGATTTGGATTTTCCTTTACAGTGAAAGAAAGGTGTAAGCATGTGAGATTCTGGGTAAAGTTCTTTTCAGACTAAGAAAACATAAAGG
>NW_008337302.1:0-643 GCF_000622305.1 Nannospalax galili | reverse complement strand
GAAAATGGGGGCCTTTGGGGGACCCCCTTAAAAAAAAAAAAAAAAAAAAAAAAAAAAAAAAAGGGTCATATATCCCAAGGATCCTGAATCTCCCTATGTAATTTATGTAATTTACTTGCATATTATACAGGTGAATAATAGTACATAGTTTGCATTAGAAAATGATCTATTTCCATGAAAATGTATTTGATTTTCGATGGTTTCAGGTATCACAACAGTTCTTAGGATTGAATTTGAAAATACAAACTAGAATCTGCTAATGTAAACGTTCTTTAACAGAAGGTCAGTTTTTTTTTGTTTTTTTTTGTTTTTTTTTGTTTTTTTTTTTTGGTCTTTTTGAGAAACGGTCTGCCTGTTGCCCCAGCTACTGTCCTGGAGCTCATTATGGAGACCAGGCTGGCCTTGAACTCAGTATTCTTGTAAGTGAAAAAAATACAAATTTTTTCTTTAGTTTTTGTTTTTAAGGGATATCATGAAATAGTTTGATTTTTACAGGGAAATACATTTGAGTAATGGTCCTTTCAATTCCCAACTTTCTATGGGTTTTCTTCATTTTTACCACTAGCTACACAGGAATCATGGTCCTATTCTTTCTCTGAGTTTATTTGTTCAGGATTGCATGTATTAATCATCTCAGTTGCTC
>NW_008337301.1:0-286 GCF_000622305.1 Nannospalax galili | reverse complement strand
CTGGGATCTCCTCTAGACATTTGTATTTACATCCGTGTTTGTTTAGATGTGGCTACTTCCTTCCATTTGTCTTTATAGAAAGGGAAACACCACTGCGTTAGATCAGCAGCCACACCTTGAAGACAAATGATTGGGAGGCCTAAGAGGTCACTATCTTGCCATGATACAAGAGAGATCGCCCTGCATCTGTCACCCCCTCCAAGACTCAGGGAAATTGAGCGTGAGGTGTCGGGAAGATTATTCTTCTTCTTCTTCTTCTTCTTCTTCTTCTTCTTCTTCTTCTTCT
>NW_008337300.1:0-794 GCF_000622305.1 Nannospalax galili | reverse complement strand
ATTTTGGCTCTAAGTGTTTCGTGGTTCTTGACAGGTGTGCTGTTTGATAAAGCTCCAGCTGAACGCCGATGACCGCTACTCTTTTGGTGCATATCCCATCCCCAATTACTCCTTGTTTTTGTGATTTGTATAACTTTCTCTTCTTTAAGCATTTTGATAACCAACTCTGATGATGGAATGGGAAACTAAACCGGGGAAATATCTTCCTTTAGCAGAATTATCATGTTATTGAGACAAAATGAAAATAAAAAGTTAGAAGAGTTCCACGTAGAAATATGATATCATTTGGACTTGCATTTGTGATTAATAATGAGGCTTGGTTTACCCCAAAAGGAAAATATAGCATGCAAACTCTGGATGCACTACTGCCTTTTACAGGAATTTACGATTTTAATCCTGAACAAGGAATTATTGAGACTAAAGTTTTGTATAAGAAAAAACTACATGGCTTAGGGAAACTCCCTCTTGGATAGAAAGATTTGCTAGGTCAGTAAAAAACTGGTGGTGCATGAACTCTGAAGAAAAATTGCCTATTCTTTTACAAAGAGTAACAGTGATTCAAAAAGCACTTAAAGATAATAAATGGCAACAAAATAATAAAGGATATTGAAATGAAGAAAATAATCATATGACTCAAAGAATACAAACCGTTCAGGGAGAAATAGGAAAAGGGAGAGGAGAAAGATAATATGGAAAATCGGTTAGACAATAAATAAAAAGAGCTGGTTATTCCAGTTCTCATAAGAAAAATAATTCTCTCAAATATACACGCCAACCTGTAAATATTAAAATCA
>NW_008337299.1:0-220 GCF_000622305.1 Nannospalax galili | reverse complement strand
AACTGGCTGCATTGCACATTGGCTTCTGGCGTCGTCCAGCATCTATGGAGTCCAGGCGGCGACCCTCCGGAACGTGAGGCGGGGTCGACCCTCCGGAACGTGCGTTGGCGGCGAAGGCCCTCCGGAACGTGCGTTGGCGGCAGCCCTCCGGAACGTGCGTTGGCCGCGACCCTCCGGAACGTGCGGCGGCCGCGGCTGCGACCCTCCGGAACGTGCGTTG
>NW_008337298.1:7613-8402 GCF_000622305.1 Nannospalax galili | reverse complement strand
CCTGCTTCCAGGTTCCTGCCTTGTGTTCCTACCTTGGGCTCCTTGATGAACCGTGACCCTGGAGATGTAAGACAAATAAACCCTTTCCTCCCAAGTTGGTAGTAGTCAGAGTGTTTTGTCACAGAAATGAAGAACAAACTAGGACGAGGTAAAAAGTGTATCCCACAAAAGATAAAATGTTATGAAAATTTCAAGACCTTAAATGATCTATGTATCTCACACATGAAGGTTAAATTTGTGCAGAGATGACTACCATAAACAGAGTGAAAAAATAAAACACTGATAACAGCAAAACCAAACCAAAACACAACAACAACAACAAAAAAAAAACACCACCACAAAAACTAGCGAGAAACTCGAAGAGAGGATCTGTGAAACATGAAACACTGATGCCCAAACTCCTTAACAGAGTCACACTTGTTACAAATTCCAACGTCCAATGGAAACAACAGACCAGAACAAATGTACAGTACAAATATCTGTCCTTGCATGTGCAAGTAATATAAATTAGAGTCCCAAAGTGATACAATTTTTACATAAATTGTCACCGTGAAGTATTTCTCTTTGTACCATGTTGGAAAGTCCCTTTGCTGCAGCCATCTAGGGAAGCAGTTTCAAGGTCATATGTCAGTGTACCAATGCATATGCCACAGGAACAGACATTCCTCCTGGCACATCCCCACAGGTTCATTCAAAGATAGGCAGACACTGACAGGTTGTTTACATTAGCACAGAACCAGACATAGCGCATGACCAGTCTTGAGCTTAATTGCTTATTTATTTTTAAAT
>NW_008337298.1:3883-6624 GCF_000622305.1 Nannospalax galili | reverse complement strand
GGTTATAGATACACTCTGTCCCAAAACAACAAAAACAGCAACATCAACAACAACAACAACATATGACTTTCTACCTGTTGCCTATTTTTACAAAGTAAGTCCTTCTGTTTCTCAGCTGTTTTTCTTTTTAAATATGGAATTTCTTTTGCTTGTTTTATCTATTATTGTATTTTATATGTATGAGTGTTTTGCCTGCACATAAGTGTAACAAATGTGTACAGTGCACTGAGGAGGCCAGAAGATGGTGTCAGATCCCCTGGAATTTGAGTTACAGATGGTTGTTAGTTGCCATGTAGGTGCTGGAAATCAAACCAGGTCCTCTGGAATAACAGCAAGTGTTTTTAAACACTGAGTCATCTCTCCAGCCCCAATATGGTATTCCAATATGGTATTCCAACATTTCCAAAAGTATTCTTTCAATGCTTTTGTGCTAATTACTGTGCACATTATTTGGGGTGTGTCAGTGAAGAAAAGAATGGTTCCTCTGTCTCAGAGGTCAACATTCAAAGTAAAAGTGGTTAGCAGAAGATCTATCATTTACTATTAATTCCTCAAACAACTAGACATTTAGTAAACTTCCCTTCTTATTTAATTTTTATGTAGTTAGACTGAAGTTGTTTTTTCATGGTTTATAAATCATGAAATATTTTACATGGAGTATAATATTACAGTGAACAGTGCCAGTATCTTCCAATTGATCACAGTGCTGGTCTCAGTGGTTCATAAGCTGTTGCTGTTGCATCATGAGTAAGTTGGTGATATGTTGAGCTATGCGATGGCTGAGCCGTTCTTTTTCTCATGTTTTTAATCTCAAAATCATTTCTTCAAGGGCATTGTTTGCAGATTTGTTACCTCTTATATAAACTTATTACCAATTAAATTTGAATGGGAGCAACTGTGCAATATGGCTAGAAAAATGTAAACAGGTAATAGATGATAACAAGGAGATGTATGATTCATGGAAGTAAAACCAAATATGAGACAACCATAATATGAACCACTATTCAGGTGCATACTGGAATGTGCTACTACATCTTTTCAGGAAAATGTTTAAATAAGGGCTTTGGTGAGACAGTTATTGAGGGTGAGCACCTTGCATGCTGGGAGGTGAATGGGGGGGTAAACCCAGGGTGCCATCCATAATGGTTGTGACGGTGTCTTTTAGAGTATGAAACATGTTAGTGTGATTAATAAATCTTTTCCACACTGTAAATGAAGGATCATGGAAGTCAAAGATGGAATCATAGGCTTAAATGATTCACCAACGTTAGGTCCAGCTGAGTCAAGAAAATAAAGTCTCATGACAGAAAACTATCTTGTCTGTGAAAAGTACACATTTACATGAAGTAGCAAGCAAAGTTGGTCTAGGTGTTTCAAGATTAACCCATTTACAAGTAAAGTACTAATAGTGACTAGGAAAGGGAACCCTTCATGTCTAGAAAACAGGTGTGTATCCATCAAAACCGCTTCCTCTGACAGCATCAGTTTTACTAGGAAAATAAAAAGGTTATTATTGATAAACACCACATTCTGACTCCTCATTGAGTGCTTTCTAACTACTCAAACACATCTTGAACTCGTGTTAGTAATGAAGTAGCAGATACCCTGATCTTTTAGTCCAATTCTGTTTGTCACCATGTATGTTCACAGTATGTTTCCTGAAAATGATACCTTCTACTCTGCTGCCATTAATAAAAATGAATGGTTCATACTTTATAAACTGAATGAAAAAGTAAATCACATGAGTTTTTTCATGCTATTAAAAAAAAGCAAAGATTACCTCATTTTGGCCACATTTTTAAGTACTTAATTTTTTTCACTCATATAGATGCAAACAGATAATAAATTACAAATTGGGTAGGAATTATGTGTTGGCATCATTGGACACGTAAAAGCCTGAGCAGATCAACAATAGCACCACGCTCATAAGAAAAATGATTTTAAACACGCTATCTTGGGTTCAGTCATTACCAGGTCATTTTTTATGTTGCATTTACAATTTGTTCATCATAATGGTGAATGTTTTGCCTTTTAATTCATAAGTAAACAAGGATATAAAGAATTCAGTAAAATTTGCCAGGCTTTTAATCTGAGGATTTGGGAGGCAGAGGAAGGTAGATCCCTATAAGATCCAGGCCAGCCTGGTTTATATAAGGCGTTCCAAGCCAGGTGGTGCTACCAGGAGAACCTGTATCATGAAAAAGGAAGTGGGTAGGAGTAAGGGGGACAAAAACAATAAAACTTCACAGGCTCAAAAATAAAGGTGTATAGTGAAGCCCAGGGCTCTGTTCTTACTTCTCCACTTTTTCCTCGAGGCAGATGACAAGTGTCATTGTGAAGAGAGAGAAAAATGCTTTCATACTGGTGGGGAGAGACATGCTATGGTGTCAACGGCAATGTCTGTGAGCTCATATTCAGATGAGAGGAAAAGACAGGATTCAAGAAAAAGGCATCTTGAGTCATGGACTTCCATGGACTTCAGGAATGTGAGGAGATGTTGTCTTCTGTAGGTCCCCAAGAATCCTGACAAGAAATCCAGAGGACAGTCATGAGGCCAAGAGCAAAGCAGCAGGGCAGCACAGCTTACAGTGAGGATGCTGACTATGAGGTCTCTAGAAGAGGATTACACAGGATGTTCAGGTTCCTTTTGTCCTATAAATGCTGCAAGGACAACCTCTGCTTGATTTACACATTCCCGGGACTCTGCGAAACAGCCTTCCCAGAGCTCCTTTCACCTCCTT
>NW_008337298.1:0-1432 GCF_000622305.1 Nannospalax galili | reverse complement strand
GGTTTTGAAAGAATCCTATCTCCCTCTGTTGCATTCCTAACCGCATGTAAATTCTTTATCTCCTCCCTTATTCCAAGTGAGAATCACTTGAACCTGAGTCTCAATTTACTGTTGGGATTAAGAATCAAGCACATATATAGAAACAAAGCCAATTCATCTGTATGAGAGCTGGTTGACATATTAAGAGCTCCTCTAGTCTTCAGTAGATAATCTAATCTTTTGAAATAAAAATGAAATCTGAGCCTCAGAGCTCAATTTTTTTATTATTACCTTGAGTAGAAGTCAGTGTCTCAGGCCTAGTGTAGGTTACATAGGCTGCTTTTTGAAACTAGAGATCCCTGAAGATCAGCAAATGCGGTGATGTTGAACAAGGACACACACCACTGTACCTGAAAGGTCCCTGGGACACAGGCTCTCAACATGATGATTAACCCCACGCTGTGTGGTATCCAAAGTTGACCCTTTCCAGGAGGTCATTCTGAAAGAGAGCGTGTTGTCTCTCTGACTTTTCAAAGTTGTTTAAATTCAAGCAAAACTGAGTTACCTTAAATTCTGGCTTCATAACATCCTTAATTAACAATTAAATATATATGTTTGTCTACATATTCATCTTACAAATAATTTCAAAATCATTTCACCATACGTTTTCTGACTCCATATCCCTTCTTCCTGCACACTGTAGTCTATTTCCCTGTGCTTTACAAGCCCCTATGTAGCAATTGCTATGACATGAACCTGCTGTAAACGGAATTATGCACTGTTATTATTTCTGTCTTTGCTGCCTTCCTTCCATTCAGCACCATCTCTCTAAGAATCATTCATTTGGGTGCATAGTAACAGCAGAGCCCAATTTCCACTCCACATTGGCTTTTGTTTCTTGACTATACCATGGTCTTTTATCCACTATGATGCTGGTGGGCATTTATACAGTTTCTGTCTCTCATGGAGAATGCTGCTATGGGCAGTTTTCTATATGTTTGGGGTAAACACAAATGTAAGCATTTTGGTAATGGTCTTAGGAGTAGGACTGCTTAGTCATGAAGTGTGAATGCCCCAGAGTCCATGCAACTGTGGAAACTGGTATGTATTCCACCACACTGTGACATTCCGCAGACAGACACACCACATCTGGGTCACACTCAGTATTCTCTACCCTTATAATCTCAGCCATTCTGATACCACACAGAGGGTATCTCACTATGATTTTAATTTACACTCCCCAATGACAAATGAAGTTGACTAGGTTGTCTTTTTTGTGGGTCGTGGAGAGAGCTCATGTACAGTACCTGACAACTCTGTACACTTCTCCCAAATTTATTCTTAGGAAAGATTTATATTTGTCAGAAATTAGAAAAATAAAAAGGAAAACTTATGAGTGCTTTCCATGGCATTTCAGATGCTCATGTTCTTTTTCTTTCATTCTGGTATGCTC
>NW_008337297.1:0-466 GCF_000622305.1 Nannospalax galili | reverse complement strand
CATTGCATTGAATCTGTATATGACTCTTGGTAGGATGGTCATTTTCAAAATTTTGATTCTTCCAATCCATGAGCATGGGAGCTCCTTCCATCTTTTGATGTCTTCCTCAATTTCTTTCTTTAAAGAGTTAAAATTTTCCTTGTAGAGCTCTTTAATGTCTTTTGTCAGGTTTATTCCAAGGTATTTTATTTTTTTTGTAGCTATTGTGAATGGGAGGGTTTCCCTGTGCTCTTTCTCTGACTGCTTGTCATTGGTATATAGAAAGGCTATAGACTTTTGTAGGTTAATTTTGTAACCTGCCACTTTACTGAATGTGTTAATAATTTCTAGGAGTGTGCATGTGGAATTTTTGGCGTCCCTTAGATATAATATCATATCATCTGCAAAAAGGGATAATTTAAGCTCTTCTTCTCCGATTATTACTCCTTTAATTTCGTTCTCTTGTCTTATTGCTCTTGCAAGAGTT
>NW_008337296.1:0-412 GCF_000622305.1 Nannospalax galili | reverse complement strand
GGATTCTGGGGATCAGCATTATTCACCCATGCAAACTCTTTAAAAAATTTTAGGGAAAACTTTTTTATTTACCTTGTATTTCCATATGCCTTTTTTTAATACATCCTTAGTTTTGGTTTACCTTCCTACATCCCTTCATTTCTTATTATCTTCTTCAACACTCCATTTATCTCTCTCCTACTTGGTATCTGATACCTTCTCACTCAAAAGTGGCACCCAGGAGTGGTTTCTATAGTCCTGGTACCTGACAACTGCACATGGGGACTTCTTGGTGATTTCATCACTCCCTAGCAGTAATGATTCCTAATGATTTCCATCGAGGGAAATTTTTTAGCATTCTCCCACAGGTATAGATCTTTTTTCATTTTTTTAAGCTTCAGTAGATCTTCATCACGGCCCTGGAGGAAAGAAC
>NW_008337295.1:342841-345829 GCF_000622305.1 Nannospalax galili | reverse complement strand
ATAGAGAGAGAGAGAGAGAGAGAGAGAGAGAGAGAGTCTTTCACTAGCCTGAAATTCAACCAAGTAGGCTAGGCTGGCCAAGCAGACAGCATCACGGATCCAGCTGTTTCCATCTCCCCGGGGAAAGGACTACAGCGGGACACACCACCGCTGACTTTTTTTTACTATGGCTTCTAGGGAGTGAACTCGTCTGATGTTTTCTCATGTTTGAAGGTGAGTGCTTTACCATCTGAGTGGTCTCCTCACTCACTTTTTTTGTTTATGTGAAACAAAGTCTTGACGTATGTGGCCCAAGCTCGCTTTAGGCAAACATCAATCCTCCTGCCTCAGCCTTTCAAGAACTGGGATTACAAGGTGTCACTGCACTCAGGTGAAATTTACATGAGAACTGTGCTCCAAGTTACAGATCACTCTCTTTTGTTTTTCTGGTGTCCAACCCAGGGCCCTTCTGCCACTGAGCTACACCCTCAGCCCAGCGATGTTTTAAAAGAAACCCAACAGTCACTATGAACACAATATAAACAATTTTTTTTTAAAAAAAAAAAGAAAATTCACCCCAACTCCTCCTGCCCTACACAAAAACTGTTAGGGTCCAAGAGTCGGGAATAATTCCCACAGACACGAAAGAAAAATGCATAAAAATTTTATTCAGAAATTTAAAGTATAAAGTAACCAAATTACTGGCTAGCTCGGCACATACTCCATTAAGCCAAAGATGGCGTCCAGCCCAGAACAATAGCAGGCCAGGGCTTTTATTGGGGAATTCCACAGAACCCCCCCAACCCTGTGAACACCAAGCATCGTTTAAAATGATTGGATGGCCCCCTATCCTGAGTATGGGGGAAATTCTTATTGGTAGGGGCTGTCTTCAGGGCATTGGAATGTGCTGGTGGTAATCTTTAGAGCCAGAGGATCCTGTTTATTCCTTATAAGGTCTTAACACATTTGAGCTTGCCTAACATGCCTGGGCTTGCCTAACCCATAGCCCTTGCATATGTTCTAGTCAGATCACAAAATGGGGAAGCTAATCAAAACAGTCAATGCAGTTTGAGTTCTGACTCTTCATTCCTCCCTTGAGTTGTAACATGGGTTAAATCTTTAAACCATAGCAGACAAGCAAGCAAGCAATTGAACAGAAGTTAGATGTTTTGCCATTAGCAAGCGGTTATCTGGGGTGAAGGGCCTTCCTGGGCCACTGGGCTGTACTGGGCACGGAGGACCATTAGTTGGATGGTCTGTAGCTGGGTCTGTATGAACCTGAGGAGGGCATTTATCAGACAGGGTCCACATGTAAGGGCAATCAAGAATATTATCAGGGGCCCCGCCAGTGCTGTAATAAGTGTAGTTAACCATGGGGACCCTGTGAATAAGGACTCATACCAGTTTTGGTGCTGGAGCCTATCATCTTCCCGACCTCAGCTAGAGACTGTCTGATTACACCTGAGTGGTTAACATAAAAGCAACATTGTTCACTCAAAGCAGCAAGCTTTCTAGTAGATCTTTTTTAGCTTAAGCCCAAATAAACTATAAACCTTTGCTTTTGCATTTTGGTGTGCTGGGTCCTCAGTGGTCTTTTTGGAGTCCAGTGGATGAGGTACAACATTTGGGGGCTCGTCTGGGATTCCCCCAGAGACCCCTCTCCCCGAGAGGAACCGACCCCAAAAGGATTGTGATCAACCGGCCGGGAAAGTTTTTGTAACACTGTGTGTGTGTGTGTGCCTGTCTTCTCTATGCTTTCACTTTGGTCGCGGCCATCTGATCTCAGTTTTTGTCACTGAAACACTAGCAAGGCAACCTGGAGGATTCAGGAGATGTCCCCATCCTCGTCGGGGTGGGTGTTCCTCATCGGACACCCCACCAGGACACTAGTCCATCTGAAACCTCAGAGGACCTCGTGACCCTATTGGGACACGCGCGTCCTATCCATATGGTCTTTGGCATAATCAAGCCGGGGAACTCACATGGCTGAGAGTCCAGACCATCTGAAATCTGCAGTAGTTTATTCTGGGCCCTGTGTTTGTCTGTATCGTTCTTGTGTCTTGTGATCTTCGTTCTAATTTCTTTGTTAATGAAACAGACAGGACTGATAAATACTATGGGCAACACCCCATCTTCCCCTCTAGATCTTACACTAGTCCACTGGGGGGACATTAAGACGATTGCCCATAACAATAGTGTAGATGTAAAGAAAAAGAAATGGACAACTTTATGTTCGGTTGATTGGCCCTCCTTCAATGTTGGATGGCCCCCTGAAGGGACTTTTAACCTGAGTTTGATTTCCAGGGTAGAGGACCATGTCTTCCACCCACGGACGGGCCACCAGGACCAGATCACATACATCGTGACCTGGCGAGGCCTCATCGAACGACCCGATCCCCCCCGCGCCTGGGTCAAGTCCTTCCTTCCCCCGATTAATCCAACTGCTCCCCCTCCACCTCTGCAGGTCCTCCCTCTCAGACCAAAGGCAGAAGAGAAACCCATCCTCCAGGGAGGCACGGAGAACGACATCTTTCCCCTGCCTTACTCCTCTCAGATGGGCACCCCACCAACGGTGCCACAAGTGCAGACTCCACCTCCTAACCCTGAGGAAGCACCATTGCCTCCACAGGGACCTGCGCAGGCCACACGGAGCCAGAGGGGGGCAGCCCCCAGCCTGACACCATTGTCCTCCCCCTCCGGCTGGCGGGGCCCCCAGATGGAGAGGGCAATCAGCCCTTTCAGTGCTGGCCCTTTGCCACCAGTGTGATCTTTACAATTGGCACTCGCAGAATGCGCCTTTCTCTGAAAACCCCTTGGACTTGATTAACTTATTGGAAACTGTTCTTTTCACTCACCAGCCCACCTGGGACGATTGCCACCAGCTCCTGAGTGTCCTGTTCACTACTGAGAAGCAAAACAGGATCCTGGAGGCAGCCCAGAAATTGGTTCCGGGCCCCACCAGGGACCCTACCACAGACCCAGGCATCATTAATGCCAGCTTTCCCCCTA
>NW_008337295.1:338583-339320 GCF_000622305.1 Nannospalax galili | reverse complement strand
TGGATGGACTGAGGCCTACCCAACCAAGCATGAGACTGCTCACGTGGTAGCCAGGAAGCTGATCGAAGAGATCCTGCCCAAGTATGGTTTTCCAACTACAATCAGATCAGATAATGGGCCAGTCTTTGTCTCTCAGGTAAGCCAGGGAATAGCCACTGCACTGGGGGCCAATTGGAAACTACATTGTGCTTATAGACCCCAGAGTTCAGGACAGGTAGAAAGAATGAATAGAACTCTAAAAGAGACCTTAACCAAATTAGCTTTAGAGACTGGTACAGACTGGGTGGCTCTCCTCCCCTTTACCCTTTTTAGAGTAAGAAACACTCCATACCAGATGGGTTTGACCCCCCTTTGAAATCATGTATGGAAACCCCCCTCCTATGATACCTAGCCTCCAAGCTGACCTAGTATAGACCTTGAGAGACCAGGACCTAGTGGACTCACTCCAACAGTTGCAGCTAACCCACCAATGGGTCTGGCCGCAACTCAGAGCCATATATGAAGCTGCTGTCCCCCCGCAACCCCACAGGTTTAAACCAGGTGACTGGGTCTTCATCTGCAGACACCAACGGAAAAATCTCGAGCCAAGATGGAAGGGCCCCTTTGTGATCCTCTTGACGACTCCCACCGCACTCAAAGTGGATGGCGTCGTGGCTTGGGTGCACTACTCCCACACAAAACCTGCAGACCCATTTGCAGTTCCAGAGGATTACAAGGGAGACACCTGGAGGGCATCT
>NW_008337295.1:335984-337953 GCF_000622305.1 Nannospalax galili | reverse complement strand
CCCCTTCCAGGAAACTATAGATTAAGCAAGGCCGGGCATAAAAACTGCCCTTTAAGGTAAAAATGGAGACTCCTGGCCCCACAGGTAACAGTCAGCACATTCCACAGCCCTGAGAATAGCACCTACCAATAAGAAACTTCCAGGGCTGCATCTTATACATCCAATCAGTTTAAAATTATGTTGGTGCACACAGGCTCCTTGAACCAACCAAAATGTATCTTCAGTATCCCCCTCCTCTCTTTGTCTAAAACCTATAAAAGGCTCCACTCTCCCTTACTCTGGGCTCTCAGCACGGATCCATTGAGTTGGTGAGGTCTGAGAGCCCGAGTTTAAGCCCAAATAAACCATAAACCTTTGCTTTTGCATTTTGGTGTGTTGGGTCCTCGGTGGTCTTTTTGGGGGTCCAGTGGATGAGGTACAACAATATCACCCTCTGAAGAGGCTTACCCAAATTACCAATAGGGAATTGGGATGTAGACCGCTCTGGCTTCTTCCATGCTGAACAGGGATGCAGGGTGAGGCAATTGGGGTACCCCCTTCAATGGGTCTATCTAAAAGACTCCCAAATTGCATAACTCTTAACTGTAGGGAGAAAAAAAGGCTCTTGGCCAATGCCTGGGAGATATGACAGAGAAGAAAAGGTAAGAATAGTTAGCATTACAAGTGTTAGACAGGGAACCAGAAAAAAGTCACAACAGGGAAAATGTCAAATGTCTATTGGAATTTCTTGACAAGAGCTTCCAAAACCATCCCTCTATTAGGTTCCTCCTCATTTTTTTTTCTGCCAAGGCTGGACTCAAGAGTGATGGACTCAGGATTTGCTTTCAGGCATCTTGATAGCTGTTGGAGTGGCTAGGATCAGTCTTCTAGACAGGGAGAGAAAATAAATTTAGCCATTATTTTAGAACAATAGTAGCTGCAGGTGGGCACTACAGTATTGGAGACCAAGAACTGAAGTCTTACACCTGAGCAGCATTTTCTTAAGAATGAAATCAGTACTGAGAAATAATTGTCTAAACAACATTTTACCTGGACTTAAGTCTAATGTCTGAGAAATGCAATCCTTTGGACTCTTAAAGAAATATGCTGATTAATTTTTGGTTATACTTTCCTTTTGGGTGTTTAAGACCATACACATACAATTGACCCAAATAAACCAGTTTACTTTTATTTTTAAGGTCATTTGAGAATCTGTTCCTCAGGGGTCACATGGGCTTGGGGGATAGGCCCTGGCTCCTCAGGCTTTTCTTTTACCAGTTCCATCTACATGAAGATAAGAGGTCCTGCTTGACCTGAGCTTTGCTTGGAAGCATGAAGGAAATGTTTCCTCCGTGTTGACCCTCCTCTTTGCAGACTGGACACTGGTTCAAGTCCATCTTGTGGGGTCTCCATGGCCTCCCTGAACAAGAGGACAGGTAACTCACCACAGTTACAGGACATATCAAAAGATTCCCAAAGTCCCCTGGGACACTGTTGACCTTCCAGGGCAAGGAACAAAACTGTCCCTTAAGCCCCTTTGTCCAGATTAGTATGGGCCTTTAAGTATGGTTATTAACCATCCAAGAAAGTTAGTTGCACCAGCCTGGTACCTTTACTTACTGTGTAATATATAGATAAAGCTTGAACAAAACTCAAACATTCTCAAAAAACATTGACTGGAAGAGATTTATCATCACAGGTTAATTAGGCACAGCCCAGGAAAGGGGCCTTAAAACAAGAATTTCTTAAGTCTGTCTCAAATGAAGGCTGAATTACAAGCAGAATCAGTCCCCTTTCCTTTCCAGTTTCCCACACCTCAATTCACAGTTTTTAGAAGGAAAGGAGGCATCATGTCACATACCTACAGACAGGAAACTTAGAATTCAGACCAAACATTCTTCTAGATTGCATACATCTGGTTCAAGAACGTAGACCTAGTTTTTCTTGAGTCAAATCATTCTTGTTATGGGTAAAAGTGCCAAAAGTAACA